>NW_006796752.1:2894283-2898268 GCF_000442215.2 Lipotes vexillifer | reverse complement strand
CTTTCCCTAAGTGATCTCAGGTAGTCCTATAACTTTGAATATCATCTATATACTGAGTACTCCCAAATTTTTATCTCCAGCTCTAGGTTCTCTTCTGGAAGCTCCAAACCTGTACATCCAACTGCTTCCTCAACATACCAACTTCATATCTAATATACATTTCAAATTTAATACACCCAAAACAGGATTCATGATTTCTCCCACCTCAAATGTCTCTCTTCCATTCTTCTCAGCGAATGCTGCCATCTACTCGAAGTTTCTCAAAACAAGTATCAAAAAGCAAAGAGTTCTCCCTTTTACCAATCCATTTCCAAGTCTTGGTCATTCTACCTCCAAAATATTTGTTAATCTTTCTACTTACTCTTCTCCATCTCCACAATCATGGGCCTAGTCCAAGGTACTGTAAACTAACCGATCTTCTAGCTTCCGCTCTTGCCCTCTTCCTCCGCCCAGCAGATTATGCTACTTTCCTTCTTACAGCCTTCAAAAGAGTTCTCATAAAAACTAAATTCCGGGCTTCCCTGGTGGCGCAGTGGTTGAGAGTCCGCCTGCCAATGCAGGGGACACGGGCTCGTGCCCCGGTCCGGGAAGATCCCACATGCCGCGGAGCGGCTGGGCCCGTGAGCCATGGCCACTGAGCCTGCGCGTCCGGAGCCTGTGCCCCGCAACGGGAGAGGCCACAACAATGAGAGGCCCGCGCACAGCAAAAAAAAAAAAAAAAAAAAAACCTAAATTCCTAAGAACGGCTTCACCCGCTCCTATCTTTGAAAGAACATACAAAACCAAAAATATACACTCCATGATAATATCTCTGGACAGTAAAACTATGGGTACTTTTCCTCATTTTTCTTGTATTTTTAAATTTTTCTATGATGAATACCTACTACTTGCTTATTAAGAAAGAGGAAATTATATTGCTGAATACTACATAATATTATATTCTTACATGTTAAGGAGAAAAGGGAATGGAAAATTGTAGTAACAACTCCGTAACTGTTACAAGCTTAGAAGAAAACAGTAGCAAACAAATATCAAAATTCTAAGAATGAGGTGTCAGGGCTGTAGAATTACTGGTGATATTTTCCCTCAACATAATTACATTCACAATAGAAAAAAAAAAAAGGTTATGAGATAAACCTCATTGTCTTCTGCAATCTGGCCGCAACCCACCAAAGCAGCCTTTCACTCCCACCCCGCACTGTCTCACACCTCTGGTGCTTTAACTCGGGCACCATCTCTAGAGTATCCTCCAACCTTTCTAAATCCTACTCATCCTTCACGGTGGAAGGAGACGGTAGGGAAGCCGACAGGTTGGAGAAAGATTCCAGGATTCTTGCTGATAAATCCACAACTTGCCGGTGCTGGGGCCAAATCTCGTCTCCAATCCCATCGCAGGCCACCAGGTTTAACGTGCTAAAAGCTCCCGCCAGTGGGGCTCAGGGGACCCCCAGCCCCTCAGAGAGCGCGGTGCCCCTTTAAAAAAGACACCCCTCACAACCCAAATTCCGGGTTCCCGCTGCAGAGACTCCCCCGGCACACTCACCCCGGACCCAGCCTCCTCCTTCGGATCCTCTCCTCTCGTCAGTCACCCGCCCCCTCCCTCCCTCCCCTCAGCCAGGGTGCCAGCGCGTCCGGCGGGGTGGGGGAAGGGCGCGCACGTGCCCGCGCCGCCCCCGCCCAGACAATGCCCGGGAGAACGGAGCGCGCGCCCGGCGGTCCCATCCCGCTCCCGCCAACACTCACCCTTTTTCCGACTCTCCGGCTGAAGCGCAGGCCCCGCCGGCGCCGCGAGAGAGCACGGGGGAGGGGAGGCAGTGGGCCAAGCCCCGTGGAGCCGCCCCGCCACGAGGCCCCAGCGACCCCGGAGCCCGCGGAAGCACACTGCTCGGCAGAGGCCGCCCGACCCGTCTGGCCCGGACGTCACCAGCGAGGGCGGTGGCGACGCGCGCGGTTCCGGGGGCGGAGTTCGCAAGGTTGTGGGCGGGGCCGGGGCGGGGTTGAGGCTGTCCTAGACTCTCACCCCGGGCCGGGACGCGCTGGCTCGCACTGCCCAGCCCTGCCCCACTACCTGGGGAGTATGGGCGCCGGTTCTGGTAAAGGCACCATCATATATTATTTTCCTCCTTAGAGAAAGATGGAGTTCCAGCTCAAAGATAGAATATTCATTCTGCAGGCATTTATGAAGCTTCTACAGCAAGGACCACAGTAGCTATGATTTTTGTATGTGTCATCTTGTACCAACCTTTGTGCTCTCTGCTAGGGATACAGATGACTATAGTTATTACTAACCTATTTTACAGATGCAGAAACTGAGGCTCAGAAAGGTTATCTAGGTCATACAACTAGTGAGTAACGATCCATCAAGTACTGTTTTTCACCTAAATATCTCTTGAGCCCAACCTTCCCTTTCATTCTCCCTGTACCACCCTACAGTAGACCCCATCATCTCTCTGCCCAAGGCCACTGTAGCCTCCCATGTGGTCTCCAGGTATCTATTTCTGTCCCCCTCCAATCTGTTTTCCTCACTATGTAAAGATGTACCATTGGAATTACCAAGGTCTAGAGGGGGTTCACTTTATAATTTTTTTTCACTTTATGTATATGTTATCAATTTTTTGGATGTGTTTAATAAAAATATTTTAAAGGATTTACTCGTATATCTCCAATTGCAAGCCCAGTGCATTGCACATAGTATGCACTCAAAAAGTATTTGTTGAATAAATGAATACTAGGGCCAGGAACTTACTCCAAAGCCCTGCATGATAAGGGAATAGAGAGATTTATAAAATGTCACTGTTGGCCTCCTGACCTTAATGTCTATTAAGGGTAAAGGCAGATTAACAATATTTGTTCAACAAATTTTTTGTGTGTTTCTATTCTGTGTCCTGGCACTGTGTGCCCAGCACTATGTTAGATACTGAGGATCAGAAATGAACAAAACAATTTCTGCCCTTGTGAAATTTACCGTCAATCTAATCTGAAAGGCCAGGAAAGGACCCTCTTAGCTTTAAGCTAAAACCCAAAGAGAAAATGGGAATTGGGGAGATAAAAACAAATTTCATGGAGAAAGAGGTAGGGTAAGTGGTCAGCATGGGCATGTCTTTATCCTCCTACTTTGGGGGTCTAACCCTGAGGCAGGGGCTTAGAAATATCCAGCTGAGTGTGGAGGAGGCTAGAAGCCCAGTTCTCCTGGCCCAGCTTGGAAGGCTGCCCAATTCTGGCAGAAGTCTCACATTGATCAGGACTTAGGAGCAGACAGCAGCATTAGTGAGAAAGAGGAATCTGAGATAGTGCTGCTGGGTGTCCACAATTTGCAGATGGTGTGCCAGAAACCCAGACTTCTCTTATGCCTTCTGCCAGGCAAGCAGAAAGTAGCATGGGTGAGAGCCATGGACAGGCCAATGGGCACTGTGCCAGGGGCCAGGTGGTCCTAAACCAGAGGCCTTATGGTGGACTAATTGGCAGGTAATGATGTGGCTAAGACCCCAAGGATGGGCAGAGCTAAAAACCCCAGCAAGAGCTGAAGTGCTCCCAGGTCAGCTGGTGAGAGGAGCAGGGATGAAGGAGTCGGGATGGGAAGGTGAGAAGTCAGACTCTCAAGGTGCTGAAGCAACAGATCATGAGCTTGACAGCCAACAACCTCAGCAGTTGATGCCAGTAGGGCCCTGGTGACCAGGTGACTAGGCACATGGCTGCAAAGGCCAGTGAGGACCCAGACTATGGCTCACATCTCTGCACACAGATCTGAGACCCCTCTGGCCACTCCCTCGAGGCTTCCCTTTGATCCCACAGGCCATCTTGGGAAGTCAAGAGTGGGGAGGGGGGCTTCCCTGGTGGCGCAGTGGTTGAGAGTCTGCCTGCCGATGCAGGGGACACGGGTTCGGGTCCCATGTGCCGCGGAGCGGCTGGGCCCGTGAGCCATGGCCGCTGAGCCTGCACGTCCAGAGCCTGTGCTCCGCAACGGGAGAGGCCACAACTGTGAGAG
>NW_006796752.1:2880577-2894151 GCF_000442215.2 Lipotes vexillifer | reverse complement strand
AAAAAAAAAAAAAAAAAAAAAAAAAAGATGAAAAAAAAAAAAAGAGTGGGGAGGGGTAAGTTTTGATAGGACTACAACTTTCAATTGACTGAATATTTACCCAAAATGAGATGGTTTAAGACCATATAATTTTCACTGGCAAGTTTTTTTTGTTTGTTTTTCCAGAGTACTTTTTTAATCAAATGAAAGATTCTTGAAATGCTATAGTGCTTTACGATTTTCAAAAGTTTCACACACGTGATTTCATGTAATTCCATAATAACCCTTTTTCCCCCCTACCCCTATATTGCCTCTCCCCCTTCCCTCTCCCCATTGGTAACCACTAGTTTGTTCTCTATATGAGTCTGCTTCTTTCTTGTTTTATTCACTAGTTTGTTGTATTTTTAAGATTCCACATATAAATGATATCATACAGTGTTTGTCTTTCTCTGTGTGACTTATCTTACTTAGCATAATGCCCTCCAAGTCCATCCACGTTGCTGCAAATGGCAAAATTTCATGGCTGAGTGAAATTTTATGGCTGAGTAGTATGGCAAGCTTAAATTTAGCCCACTCTCCAACAGGAATGAAAGCCCACAAGAAAGTTTTCATCATTAAAGAGAAATAACAGCTACGGATTTGTATACATATGCACACAGTGTGTACATTTCAGTAACAGAAATAAGCTCTATGAAGCAAATGGGCAGGGTGCTAAGAGAGCACAGCACAAGGAGACCAAATTTAATATGGAGGTAGAAAAAGCCTCCCTGAAAAAATATTAAGTGAAACTGAAAGCAGTAGGAGCTGTCAGGTCATGATAAAGCCTAAGACAAAGTGGGAGAAGTTCAGGGTAACTTAAGAGCAGAGTGGCTGGGTTTGGGGCTGAGTCAGGCAAGAACAAGATCGCGCAGGTAGGTGGTGTTAAGATTTTTATCTTTACCTTAAGAACAACAGGAAGTCATCAAAGTGTTTTAAGCAAGGGAGTAATGTACTCAACTTGCCCTTTTAAGGTAATATATTCGACCTAGCAAATGGGTGGGTAATGACTGGAGGGGTGTGTGAACGAAGAAGCAGCAACACAGTTGGAAAGCAATTTCATCATCCAGGTGAAAAATGAGGGTACCTTACAGTGGGCAGCGGAGATGGAGGGAAGCAGAAAGATTCAAGAATTGTGGGGAAAATACCGAGAGACTCGGTAATGAACTGGAAGACGAGGAAAGTGAGAAAAATCAGCCCCAGCCTTCAAGCAGATGGTACCCTGCAGTGGAGCCCACAGCTGGAGATTGGATTTCAGGCCCCTCCTTGGCCAGGCCCCCTGCACTGGAAGGAGAAGATTAGGAGAAGAACCGAGGGGGACCGGTTACTGGAGTCGGCAGATGGTGGATGGTGATGCCATTTACTGAGAGGAGAGAGACTGAAGGGAGAACAGATTTTCTATGTTGGGAGTAGTGGTGAGTGAATCAAGAATTCTTGGGACATTTTAAGTTTAAGACATCTACCTGAAGACATTAAACAGGCATCTGTGCACACAATTCTGGGGCTCAGAGAACTGGTGGGTAGCGCTGTCAACATACCCTTGTCAACAGGTAGTTCTGAGAGCTGATGAGATTGGAGGAAAGACAGCACAGTTCAGAGGGGTTGCACAGTCACAGCCCATAATGTCACACTTTGCTTTATACAAGACAACATTCCAAATGTTGAGAAATATCACATAATAACCTGAATTTCCCCTTCTATGAAAAATCAAGGGACTTCCCTGGTGGCACAGTGATTAAGAATCCGCCTGCCAGTGCAGGGGACACGGGTTCGAACCGTGGTCTGGGAAGATCCCACATGCTGCGGAGCAACTAAGCCCGCGCGCCACAACTACTGAGCCTACGCTCTAGAGCCCGTGCACCACAACTACTGAAGCCCGCGTGCCTAGAGCCCGTGCTCCGCAACCAGAGAAGCCACCGCAATGAGAAGCTCGTGCACCACAACGAAGAGTAGCCCCCGCTCGCCGCAACTAGAGAAAGCCCGTGCGCAGCAGCAGACCCAATGCAGCCAAAATTAAATAAATAAAATTTTTAAAAAGCAAAAAGGAAAAATCAAGCTGTGGTAACCTGGACCCACATTGCTATAATTAGATACTAGCTAACACTATGAACCAGGCAGTGTTCCAGGCACTTCACAAATTTAATCTAAGTAACAACTTGATTTTTATGGTTCATACTTTAAGTAAGAGAAAACTGAAGCACAGAAAGGTTGAGTAACTTATCAGAGAGCTAAGAAGTGGTGGAGCTGGGTTGCAGACCCAGGCTATCTGGCACCAGGGCCTAAGGGCTTAGACACCTTGGGTGCAGCTGGGAAGCTGCAATCCCATTTAGAAAAGCCCTGTTGCCTGCAGGGCATGGTCCCACCACTTCCTATTGTTTTCCTGTCCCCCGCAAACCCCATCCCAGTCTGAGCATCAGTTGCCATTTATTGTTTAATTTGCACTGCTGTTCTCTGATATTGGAGAATTATTTATCTATACCAAGTAGAATATTAAAAATATTAAAGGCATCTAACTTCCACGGGTAAGAATTTTAAAATTATTTATTTGTGAAATTTCTGTTTGTATGTTATCTGGTCAGATAGAATTGATAAAAACAGGTTAGTATTTAGGTTAAGTATGTATGAGAAACTCATAACTATGTTTCCATGCTTCTGAAACAGTCACGCTTCTGATATATACTTGGGATCTATCATTCCCAAGTATAAAAGATGAAAATGACACAGAGCAAAGGCAACATAATATTAAATAACTAACTTTTCAATTTCAGACAGTTTTATTTAGATAAGGTTGATCTGAGACTGAGGTCTTGGGAGACTTTGACAGTATGCTTAAACTTAGTTTCAAGTCTTGGGGGAAAAATACTGTTTATGTCAGTTTGGGGTCTTACAGTCTCTCAAGTGGAAGAGGGGATGGGGTGACTTCGATCGCTCACCAGTCCCTTCCTTAGTAAAAGTGTGAGAGGAGGGAGGTGGGGGTGAATGTTAGACGTACAGTATTAATGAAAGGAAAAGCAACAATTATTAAAGTTAGTCAAGAAGGTTCTAGGAATGATGGCACTGACCCAGGAGAAGGAGCTGGTATTTGGAAGGGAGGCTCACTCTGGGCTGCAGCCCAAATAGTGGAGTTACAAACCATTATTACAATAACAATAGCTTTTATAATTGCCCATGTATTTACCTTTATTGGGCTTTTTATGTCTCCATATTGCTCCCCCCCCCCCCCCCCCCGGCTTCTTGCAGGGCTCCACTGGAGGGGAGGGGTGGGGCAGACTGAAAGCAGCAATCAGATAACCAAGGAAAGCCTGGGAAGGGTGGTGAGGCTCAGGCTCTGTCTGAGAGTGGGAGGGGAATCTGGCTCAGATGGACAATTTTGCTAAGCTCTGCCCCAGAGATCCCCAGGCTGGAAGTATCCTCCTGGCCTCCACCCTGGGAAGACCAACCACCCTTCCGAAGATTAACAGGGACCCCTGGAGCCCTTGTGGTCATGAGGTTCCCCTACCAGGATGCAGTCACTAATTAGATTTCTAAAATGAGAACCTCACACGTACAGTGCCAAGCAAAGTGTTAAAGTAGTTAGTACCTGGGAATTACGCTTGGGTTGTTAAAAATAAATGATTGTCCACAACCAAGTCCAAACAAGAAACCAAACGTCTAGTTGGCCTTTTTGGATTTTGACAAAACTATATACCACCCCTTGAAGATCTTACTGGACCCCATCCTAGCCCACAAAGAAACCATGCATTGTGCTTGTCCTCTGTGTGGATTGGGCAGTCACCACAAATGCAGACTTGGGGAATGGGAAAGATGATGCAAAACATTTTCATTGGTGCAAAAAAAAATGGGTATTTGCCCTGAAAGGAAACTTTCTATGGTTGGAAGTGGTTGGGTTCTCTGTATTTGTTTCATATGAAAATGAAGATGAGGAGAACTTGGAACTCTCATACATTGCTGATGCGAATGTAAAAGGGTGCAGCTGCTTTGGCAAACAGCTTGGCAGTTTCTCAAAATGTTAAACACAGAGTCCTCATGTATCCCTCCTAGGCAAATACACTCCTAGGCAAATACCCAGGAGAAATGAAAGCATATGTCCACACTGAATTTGTACAGGAATGTTCATAGCAAAAGCATGTATCTCAATAAGGTTGTTTAAAAAAAAAAAACGAAGTCATCTCTGGGCACAGGCTAAAAATATCTGAAAATTACTTGTAAAGTTAACATAAATATACAATTTCAGCTGTAATATGATTTGATTGTGGTGGAATCTAGACAATGTAAAAAGGGGAATGTACAAAAATAGTCCTGCTTAAACTTCTGGGTCAAGCTTTAAAGGCCGAAGACTTCTGATTTTAATTTGGTTACATTTCCTTATATCTTTCATCAGCTGTTAGGTGTCTAGTTAATACAATACTGTGATATTTTCATTATTGTTTATTATTTTTAAAGTGGTTTTCTACACTACAGCTCTCTGTTATTAAAGATAAATAATGACACTAGTGCTAAGCTTATTAATTTGTTGACAGAATTTTTTATATACTTTAATTTTCTTGATGGTATTTACTTATATTATCCTCTGGTAGCTTTTATCATGATCTTTTCCTGGCTTCCTATTTCATGGCTCATCTGTTCTAGAAATGCTCCGCAAACGCCCTCAGTCAAGAGGTATAGTCCTGGCTGTAAACAGCCCTCATTCCCAAATATAATAAGAGGCCTCTGGTGGCCTAGATGAAGCCAAAACAAATAATATTGCATATACATCAGGTTTCAAAAATCAGTTACTGCCCAGAGTGCTATCCTGTTGACCCTGATATTGGGAGGCTTATTTAGCCTTTACCATGGGGCACCCAATGGCAGACTGTGGGATGTTGCCCCTGTAGTCAGATCTCGGATTCTTCCAATGCAAGTGAACAGGGGATTTTAGTTGGGAAGAGTAATCGTCTATAAATTGACCTCGGCAGTGAGACATACCACCTGCATAATAACTTTTATTCTCCAAACATCTCTAAACTCTTACACTTTTTTTGGCCATACGCGGGCCTCTCACTGTTGTGGCCTCTCCCGTTGCAGAGCACAGGCTCCGGACGCGCAGGCTCAGCGGCCATGGCTCACGGGCCCAGCCGCTCCGCGGCATGTGGGATCTTCCCGGACCGGGGCACGAACCCGCGTCCCCTGCGTCGGCAGGCGGACTCTCAACCACTGCACCACCAGGGAAGCCCTAAACTCTTATCCTTTATATGGCCATTATGTTTCTCCTTCTGTGCTTACAAAATGCCTTATTCATATGTTCAGAGTAAACTCATCCATGTTTGGTGTCCCCACCTGAGCAGCAGATAATGTCAGAACAGTCATAAATGTGCCTAGAGAAGAATTGTTCACATTATAAAAGGAACAAAAGGAGGGAAAACTGTCAGAGAGTTTTCTGAGCTGCTTTGTATTCTATTCACTATAGATAACACCAACTGGAGATTTCAGTAGTCAGAGTTTGTGTATAGAATGAGTTTGGATCTTCATAGTCCAAAATGCAGGCAGTCTGTTGTAAAGATTAAAAAAAAAATCATAATATTGGGAATGATAGCTGGGAAAGCTGTTTTTTGTTTTGTTTTGCTTTGTTTTTTGACTCAATTTTATACTGCTTGTACAGTGTTGACATTTATATTTTGTGTAAAAGATTTATTTATGCAACAGCATAGGGCTGAGAAGCTGTGCCTCTCCTTGCCCCCCTTCGTCACTGTGTCTCTCTCCTTGGAACTCTCGTTTTAGATGTGGCATACATGACAGCTTGGCAGATGTCACATCCACACCCACCCCTTTCTCCCTTGCCTTCTTCTATAGAAGCCAGAAAGTTAAACACTCAATTTCCTACCCTCCCTTGAAGCCAGGAGTGACCATGTGACTCAGTTGTAGCCAAGAAGATGAAACCGCAAGTTCAGTGAATAAAAAGAGAGACTCCCAAAGAAAGGGGAGAGTTGTAGCTAGTCCTGCCTCAGCCTCTCTGTCCCCTTCTTCCTGCCTTGAGTTTGGATGTGATGCCTGAAAGTACGGAAGCCATCTTTCAACCATGGAGTTTCAAGCCAACACCTTAAAAACGGGACAGAAAGAAAGCTGGAGCTTGGGTCTTTTATGATGGTACCAGGCCTGGACTGCCAACTTGCTATGTAAGAAAAACATCATTTGTTTGTTTAAACAACTTGTGGCCAGACTTTCTGTTATTTTCAGCCAACCACATTCCTTTATGACACACGAGATTTCTTCAATGTGCTTCTTTCCTATTCTCAACTTCTCAGATAGCTCTTTCTCAGTCTCCACCCCCAGCTCCTCTTTCTCTGCCTATGCCTGAATACTGAGATTTCTGTGTCTTCTATCCTTGTTCTATTCTCATTTCTTGAATAATTTTCTCCATGGGCACAGCTTCAACTGCCCCTTACATACCAACAAGTTCCAAATCTAGATCATGAATTTGGGCCTCCATCCTGAACCTGGACCATTATTTTCAAGTGCATTTAAGACATTTCCCTTTGTATGGCCCTGAAGCAAATTCAGCCTATCCATAATTAAACTCATTTTTTCCCCATCCCTTCTCTTACTATTTTGATTAGTTTCACCACCCACTCAGTTATCTGAGATAGAAACTTTGGAATCATCCACTCCTTGTTTACCTTCACAGGTCACATTCAGTTAGTCTCCAGGTGTTACTGAATCCATCTCTTAAATTCTTCTTAGGTCAGCTCTCTCTCCTTTATTTCCTCACCATTGCCCTGGTCCAGGTGCCCACCCTCTCCACCTGGATTTCTACCCTCTCCTCCTAATTGGTTGTGTTGCCTTCCTACTCTCCCTATCTAGTGTGTTTCAACTGCTGGGGTCAACTTTCTAGAACACATCTGATCACTTCACTCTACTATTTAAAACACCTTAGTGCCTTGGCCCCATTACCTAGGGCCAGTGGTTCTCAAATTTTACTGTGCATCCGCATAACCTGTAGGACTCGTTTAAACATAGATTGCTGGGCCACTCCTCCAGAGTTTCTGATTCAGTAGGTCTGGGGTGGGTCCTAAAATGTATATTCCTAACAAGTTTGAGGATGGTGCTGATCAGGGACCACATTTTGAGAACCACTGGTCTAGGCTAAAATTAAAACTCTTTAACATCAGGTTTAAATCATTTACGACCTACCTTCCCAGTTTCTGGCCGCTGCTCACCACGTTCCATAAGTTTTTTTGGGTTTTTTTTTGGCCGCACAGCATGCAGGATCTTAGTTCCCCGACCGGGGATCGAACCCTTTCCCCCTGCAGTGGAAACATGGAGTCTTAACAACTGGACCACCAGGGAAGTCCCCGTAAGTTATTTCTGAGGTCACCTGCCACTCCTATGTCAAGGTCTCAATCATTCTTTTCCCCGTGTCTGGAATGCACATCCCCCTTCTCATTCCTGGCAAACTCCCTACCAGTTCTTCAAGGAAAGTCCAGCTCTGGCTTCCCTTCTGAAGAATTAATTTACTGCTTCCTCCTCTACACTCTTTTGGCACTTCATACACAGGGTACTTTAGAGTCTTGCTACTTAACCAGTGGTCCTCAAACAACACTAGGGCCATCACCTGGGAGCTTGTTAGAAAAGCAGAGTTTCAGGCTCCACCCCAGACCTACTGAATCAGAATCTGCAATTTAACAGGATCCCCAGATGATTCCCATGCCAGCTGAAGTGTGAGAAGCACTGCTGTGCAGGGCCTTGTGATAGGCATTGTGATAGATGCTCTGATGACAGTATTTCCTTTAGTTCCTCCAGCATTCCCATGTCCATGATTTAAAAAGAGGAAACAGAGGCTGGTAGTAGCAGAGCTGGGATTCAAACCCAGGGCCATCAGGCTTCAAAAATCTGTGCTTGCTCTCTGTACTATACCCATCTTCTGCCTATTACTGGTCTTCACACATAGTATTGTAATTATCTATCCATAAGTGAGCTCCCTGTCCACGTAAGGAGATGCTGAGCGGGGCAAAGTCCTATTGTCTCTAGAAATCAAGGAAGAAAACTGCACTGGAAACAAGGAAGAACCTTTGTTCTTTCTCACTGTCAACTACAGTTCTAATAGCAACTTTGGGTAGGGTGAGGTTCCTGAAAGAGTTTATACAAATTTTTTAAATATAGCTTTATTGAGATATAATTCATAAATCATATAATTAACTCAAAGTATACAATTCAATGGTTTGTAGTAAATATATTCACAGAATTGTGCAATCACTACCCCAAAACAAACCACATGCCAATTAGCAGTCGCTCTCCATTTCCCCCAGACCCTTCATCTCTAGGCAACCACCAACCAACCTCTGTCTCTATAGATTTGCCTATTCTGGGTGTTTCATACGAATGGAATTGTACAATAGGTGGCCTTTTGTGACTGGCTTCTTCCACTTAGCATAATGCTTTTAAAATTCAGTCATGCTGTAGCATGTATCAGTTCTCTTTTCCTTTTTGTTGATGAATGAAATTCCACGTTTTATTTATCCATTCATCAGTTGATAGACCTCTGAGTCGCTTCCACCTTTTGGCTGTTACAAATAAATAATGCTGTTATAAGCACTGTTTAAGTTTTGGCGTGGATATATGTTTTTATTTCTCTTGGGTACTCACCTAGGAGCTGGGTTATGTGGTAACTCTATGTTTGACTTTCTGAGGAGCAGCAAGACTGTTTTCCAAGGTGGCTGTACCATTTTACATACTCAGCAGCAGTGTATGAGGATTCCATTTTTCCTACATCCTTGTCAACATTTGTTATTATCTGTCTTTTAAAAAAATTCAATTTATTTAAACTAAAAAAAAAAACACCCCAAAGCCTGTGTTTTTTATTATAGTCATTTTAGTGGGTATGAAGTGGTAGCTCGTTGTGGTTTTGATTTGCATTTCCCTAATAACTAATGATATTGAGCATCTTTGCTTATTGGCCATTTGTATATCTTCTTTGAAGAACTGTCTACTCTTGGGGGCTTCCCTGGTGGCGCAGTGGTTGAGACTCCGCCTCCCGATGCAGGGGACACTGGTTCGTGCCCAGGTCCGGGGAGCTCCGCAACGGGAGGGGCCACAACAGTGAGAGGCCCGCATACCACAAAAAAAAAAAAAAAAAAAAAAAGAAATGTCTACTCTGATCTTTTGCCCATTTTGAAATTGGGTTTTTTAATTTTATTTTATTGAGTGGTAAGAGTTCTCTCTCTATGTTGTGGGTTGAATGTGTCTCCTCCAAAATATATGTTGGAGTCCTTGCCCTTGATACCTCAGAATATGACTTTATTTGGAGATAGAGTCTTTACAGATGTAACCAAGTTAAAATGAGGTTTTATGGTGGGGTTAATCTAATATGGTGGGTGTCCTTATAAAAAGGGGAAAATTTGGACACAGAGAGACATGCATACAAGTAGAACATCATGTGAAGATGAAGGCAGAGAACAGGGTGATGTAGCAGAAGCTAAGGAATGCCAGAGATTGACAGAAAATACCAAGAAACTAGATGAGTGGCATGGAACATTTTCTTCCTCGCAGTCCCCAGAAGAAATCGAGATACCTTGATCTCAGACTTCTATCTTCCAAAACTGTGAAGCAATAAATTTCTGTTGTTTAAGCCACCCAGCCTGTGACACTTTGTTATGGCAGTCTCAGGAAACTAGTACACTATATATTCTAGATACAAGTCCCTTAACAGATAATATGATTTGCAAATATTTTCTCCCATTCTGTGGATTGTCTTTTCAGTTTCTCGATGGTATCCTTTGAAACACAGAAGTTTTAAACTTTTATGAAGTTCAATTTAATTTTGACTCCTCTGCAGGGTTAGTTTTTAAGGCCAGCCTTTGAGATTTATTCTGATCCCAGCAGGGGTCTTCTTAGTGGTTTCTTTCCCTAGTTCTCGCTGGTAAACTAGCTGGCCTGGGTTTGTTGACCTCTTGGAGCTACCAGCCTTCTCTTAACTGTCTACCACCATTGTGGTGGACAGTTTGAACATCTCCACACTCTGTTAGAAATAAAGTCAGTCAGCTTTACAAGCAGGGTGCTATGCTGGGGTCGTAGGCTCTGGTCTTCTTGACCTGCCTTTTTTGGTGTGGAACGTCTGCCATCCAAGTAGGGGCTGGCTGGAGGAAGGGTGCCTCTACCTCTCAGCGATACTCACCTGGAAATTAGCCTGGGCAACATGGAGCTGTGGGGGTATGCGAAATGCTGATGGCCTGCCCTTCCCACAGAGACCTCTTTGCCTGGGAGCAGGGGAGTCTCATCTTCTTGACCACATCCACTTGGAGTGTAGCTTCTGTCATATTGAGTTGGGAGGGAAAGTGAGGTAGAGCGTGCATAGTGGTTTAAGTGCTAGAGACTCTGTTCTTACTAAGTTTCAGCATATTTTTTTGAATAAATGTTTCTTTACTTATTATACGCCCTTAGGATAATTTCTAGAGACTTTAAATGTTGTTATTTTTCAAATAATTTTCCCCAATTACAGTTGTTTTGCTGAGGTGGGGGACTGTGAAACTCTTCATACCACTATTCCAGAAGTAATTTACATACTTTTGATAAAAAATGGGATCATAGCAGTTGTGGAGGTAGGGGTAGGGGTGGGGTTAGGGATAGCAGTAGCAGAGTAAGTCAGGAATAAAAGATTGGGTAACAACCCATCAGGACTTCCAGTTAGCGAACAAAAGAGAAGCAGTAGGTGTGAACAAAACCAGAAATCACTAAAGAAATTTGGAGGCTTTATAACTTCTCCATTCCTCTATTTTTCAACATATCCCTTCTGCCTCCCATACTGATAATCAGTCAAATAAATATTCATTACCTACTCTGTGCCAGGCACTTTGCCTGGTCCTAGGGATAGAGTTAGGTTAACAAGATAGACTTGGTCCTTGCCCTCAAGGAGTGAAAAATAAATCCGTTTGGGGAATCAGGAAAGGCATCATAGATGAGGTAGCATTTGATCTGGACTCAGAAGCAAGGAGAGGGTTATTGCTGAACCTAGATTTAGACAGAAACCCAAAAGCTAATGATAAGATCAGGGAAAGTCACTGTTATGTAAGATGCCAGGAAATCATTAAAAATATGATTTAACACATATTGATGAAATTTTTCAGGTCTAGGCAAATTCAAAACAGGCCATTTGTCATTGGCACTCTACATTCTAGCCACTTTCTCTCTCCTTTCACTTTCAAGTGACCTTGGGCTTTCCAAAACTACCTACTAAGGCATCTTACCCCAGCTGGTCCTCTCCTCTGGGCTGGATTCTTGGCTAGATTCTTGGACCTCACCAAATAAGGGATGGTATCTAATTTTGAAGAGTCCATAATCTGGGAGAGGGAGGTAAAGAGTCAAGTAAACAGTAAAGTACTCTCACAGAGGTATATCAAGGAGGTAATGGGGGCACACAAGAGCCTATCTAACTCAGAGTGGGCTTATTACCAAACCAAACTTGGGTCCACTTGCCCGCACGCAGTAAAGCCACTCTACTGACACCTGGTTGTGGTGAAGGATAGTACAGCATTCATTGCAGGGCCAAGCAAGGAGTCCGGGGCAGCTAGTGCTTGAAAGACCAGAATTCCCCAAATGGTTTCAGGAAAAGGTTTTTAAAGATAGGGTGAGGTGTGTGATCAGCTCGTGGACCTTCTTCTGATTGGTTGGTGGTGATGATCAGAAGTCAACATCATCAACCGGGTTCCACCTGGTCTGGGGTCTACATGTTGTGGGCAGCATACAGTTAACTTCTTCCACCTGGTGGGGGTTTCAGTATCTGCAAAACAGCTCAGAGGACATGGCTCAGAATATTATCCATAGCCCTTGAGAAGGAACCAAAGGTCCTTGACTTTGTTTAATGGCTAAACTATTATTTTGTCTTGCTTGACTGTTTTCCTTTCTGCATTTTCTCACTTCTCTGATTAAATTTATTCTTTGACTAAAGTTTATCTATAGACAAAAGGCAGCCCAAGGATATGAGGGAGGGGATCCTGTTCTGGGAAGGCCCCATAGGGCTCTGCTTGGTTACAGGATGGGAAGAGGGTGATCACGGAAGCTCCCCTGAGGAAATGAATCCTAGCTCTTTCAGAGAATGTAGGGGAGATAGCTGGAGGCCAGGCATTCCAGGAGAAGGAAACCAAGGCACAGAGATGGGTAAGCCCAGGAAGCATTCCTCCTCTCTCCCCCACCCCACCCAAGATTTGGGGATTTCCATATTGTATTGATTTTGACAAGAAACAAAGCTTCCCTCTCCCTAAGGAATTCAGATCTTTCTCTCTCCCTCTCTCTCCACTAGCCCTTAGCAGCCAGTCAGGTACATGAACTGGTGTCAGCTGAGTGTTTCCACCACAGATTTCAATCAAGGAGTCAGTGAGGCAAAGATAAATTTATTAGCAGGGTGGCTGGGTAGGGATGTTCTATCCAGATTATTTTTGCTTAAAGATAATTGTGTGTGTCCTGCTTCATAACTCTCTAGAGCTGCCCCAGTTTATGCCTATTTTCTAGGTAGGATACTTGGCTGCCTCATCAACTCTGTGAGCCTCTGCTACCTTCCAATAAATTTCCTATTCAGATAGTGTTGTTTCTGTCACATGCCAACAAGGAATTTTCATCTTAGGCAAACCACTTAGAAGGCTCTTCCATAGAGATATAATGAAGGCCTGAACTAAGGCATTGGTAGGGAGGATGGAAAGTTAGATGGATGGATAGATAGACAGATAGATTGATTTAGATATAAAGAGGAAGAGTTCCTGGCACAAGGTATGTACTCAATATTTGAATGCATGATTGAATAATAGGAAAAATTACTCTTAGGTTTCAGTCAATTTTGTTGCTATTAACCAGAAAGGAAAATACAAGATGAATCTTTTTGGAGAAAGCTGCTTTTGAGTTTCAGGTTCTAGTAGTCCCATATTAAGGACTCATACAGAAATTTCTAGAAGACATTTGGATATAAGTATCTTGTCTGAACATTTAGATTTAGGATCCATCAAATATAATCATAACTGGGACCATAGTGGTGGATAAAATTACCCAGGATAATTATCCGCAGGGTAAGAAGAAAGCCTGATGATTGAGGATTTAGGGCAGAGGCAGAGGAAGAGCCCATGAAAGAGAAGGAAAAGGAAAAGGAAAAGTATGGCTATAGACAAGATAGGAAAATGTCATCAGGAGCATCAAATTTGTTAAATAAGATAGGGACTTAGAATTTAACAACAAAGATGTAATTGGAGCTCTTGGCAAATGTGATTTCTGTAGTGGTGTGAGTATGTGAGCCAGATTGCTGTGTATGAAGAAGTGAGGCAAAGGAGAGACTTTTAAAAAACCGGGTAGAGCCAGAAAGGAACTTGGGGCTGCAGAAAGGATTTTAAAGATGGGAGAGGCTAGAGTATGTTTAAATGCTATGGGAGGCTTCCCTGGTGGCGCAGTGGTTGAGTCCGCCTGCCGATGCAGGGGACGCGGGGTCGTGCCCCGGTCTGGGAAGATCCCACATGCCGCGGAGCGGCTGGGCCCGTGAGCCATGGCTGCTTAGCCTGCGCGTCTGGAGCCTGTGCTCCGCAACGGGAGAGGCCACAACAGTGAGAGGC
>NW_006796752.1:2846189-2880477 GCF_000442215.2 Lipotes vexillifer | reverse complement strand
AAAAAAAAAAAAAAAAAAAAAAAATGCTATGGGAAAGTGCTCATAGAGAGGTTGAAAATCAGAGCAGGATGTAGGGGGAAGTCCCTAAGATGCTGGTTGAGTGGGATTCAGAGTTCAGGTGGAGGAGGGACACCTAAATCCTGAAGAAGAGAGACGATAGGAAAGAAGTATAGGAGGAGCGCTTCTACTTCATGTCCTTTAAGTCTCTGAAGGAGAAAGCAAGATCTGCCGGGAGCCACATAGGACGAGCCTTTGAGTCTCAGCATGGACGAGACCCATAGTGCCAAGTAAAGCTGGTACTGCCAGGTATGAGACCCATAGTGCCAAGCAAAGCTGGTGCTGTCAGGTGTAAATATGGAAAAGCAAAGTTCTCGTTTGCAAAGCTTCCTGCCTCCTGGTGGCTGGTGCCGTGTAATTGGTCTCTCTTGCCCAATGCTGTAAGCTGGGCCCTCTCTGGAGGAGAAACCTGGGTTCCCGGAGACATGTGATCAGAACCGGGGCCCCGCCAGTTGGCGAAGGAATCCCAGGGCAGGTGCTGGGCGTGGAGGCCACGGGGGCATAGGCTACCAAGGTGACAGAGAACTGACCTTCTCTGGGGGCGCTGCACCTCGCTCACTCGCACACCTCACATCTCCCTGCTTGGCCCCGGAGGATGGCTGGTTAGCCAGAGACGGGTAAGATTCCTCAGGGAAGGAACAACCTAAGACAGGCACAGTCGCAGAGGGGCCATCAGGAGAGAACTTGGGGGCCAACAGAGGTGGGGCATAGACCCTCACCCCCCCAACTTTGCAGGAGCCTGAACCCTCACCCCTTTTGAGAGAGGTCTCTTGTCCCCATGGCTGCTTCGCTTCCCACGCCCAGCCCAGATGGGAACCCAGGTAGCAGACCAGAGACCTGGCCAATGGCAACTGCTCTTCCACCGCAGCAGGGCTTTGTTTCCCATTTCCTCCGTGAACCACAGCTTTTCTCTGTGTGGAAGCAAAGCTTTCCTCTGTGTGGCTCCCCTTGTCTTCCCCTGCCTTTGCCTAAGGTGATTTTTATAGGATTGCTATTGGTGTTGGGAAAAATGTATAGTTTTAATGCAGGGGTTTAGGAAAGACCCCAATTTAGGGTAAAAACCAAGAGAAGAATTGTAACTACTTTGGCTCCTTTAATGATTATATTTGTTGGGAAAATACCTGGGTATGATGGCAAGTTTTTATGCAACAGTGAGTTTAATCAATGAGTTTATGGTACAATGCCCGCTCCCATAGTTTTTTAGAAGCATAAAAATAATGTGTATTGTTTTGATTATTATGGTAGGGTTGGGAAATTTGTAGATGAAATGTTATTTGATTATTGTTGATCACTCAAGCAGAATGTGCAAGTACAAGAACACTTTAATCTCCTGAGAAGAACAAACAGAGTTCCTGATCTAGATGTGACCAACATGTGACTAACCACGGGAGAAGAAAGAGACTTTGGGCGATGGGAAAATTACCTAACCTGTTTTAATCAATTTGCTGATGTAAATTACCTTTGTTTTGTGGCCTATGTGGGGGAGTTTTTGGTGTGGGAATGAGGATGTTGAATTTGAAAATGAGATCACTTTATAGTATAAAAGCTTTTGGAATCTTGAAAATAAATTTGTCAGATCCTTGCATCCAAGAAGAGGTGTACTGAGTTCTGTCCACGCCGACTCCGTCTTCTCCTTTGGGTGAATCCTGTTCAGCTGGGGCTGGTCCCCGGCAAGCGGCGCCCGAACAGGGACCTGAAGGGGTAAGTATTAGAATATTTAGCCAGGCGGATAGGAATTTCACCAAGGGTGCTGCAGACCCCCAGTTAGGTATAGAGCTGGTAAGTGACGGTGAATAATTTAGTTAATTATGGGAACGGCTGAGTCTAAAGAGAGACTATTATTTATAGATATTGTTAAACATATGATAAATGGAAGAGGAATTAAGGTAACTAGTAAGCAATTAACTCAGTTTTTTCAGTTTGTACAGGAGCAATGCCCTTGGTTTCCAGAAGAAGGTACAGTTAATATAGAAACCTGGCAAAAAGTGGGACAAACTTTACAAGTATATTATAGTCACTTTGGACCAGAGAAGGTCCCAGTGGATACTTTTACTTTATGGAACTTAATTAGGGAGAGTATTGCTCCTTTGCCTGAGGGTCAAAAGACTCCATACAAATATCCAACAGAAATGATAGATGAGCGTACTCCGCTACTCCCAAAAACCCAGGGTCCCAAGCTCCTGGCTGCAGCTTTAAATGAATGCAGTATTAATGATAAAGATTCAGAGGAAGAGGATGAATCTCCTCCCTTTGATGAAAAACTACCTCCTGCAGATCAGGATGATTTAGATGCTGCTGCTTATGATTATAAAAGAGAGAAGTATGGACCTCATGTTTTTTCTGTTCAGGAGAATGAGAAAGATATTAAGAAAGATAGATTTAAGTTAAAAAATCCTCCACCTCCAGGTTCATCTAAACCCTCATTATGTTCTCCTTCTGGTCCCATATTATCGTCACATTATCTTCCTCCGCCTCCTCAATTAAAGAAAAATAAGTTTAAACGAGTACAGGGAGAGGAGGATGATTATGCCTTTGCTGCATGTTTTCCTGTAATTTATGAGGGAGATTTTGATGATGATGTCCATTGGGATCCTTTACCCTTAAAATTGTTAAAAGAGTTAAAAAAGGCTTGTGTAGATTATGGCCCATTGGCACCTTATACTATAACCCTTTTAGATGCTTTGGCCAATAGATGGATGATTCCTTATGATTGGTTTCAAGTTACAAAGGCCTGTTTATCAGGTGGTCAATATTTATTATGGAAAACTGAATATGAAGATCAAGTGGCTAAACAACGCCATAAGAATAAAAAGTCAAATAAAAATAAGGATATAACTAGAGATATGCTTTTAGGTGCAGGGGATTATGATTCTGCAGAGCAACAAATGCATATGGGTAAAGAGGCCCTCTGGCAGGTTACAACATGTGCAATTAATGCATGGAAGGCCTTACCTGTTACAGCAGGAAAGGCTTCCTCTCTTTCAGATATTAGACAGAGATCTGAAGAGCCATATGAGGATTTTGTATCTCGATTGTTAATGGAAATAAAAAGAGTGATAATAGATGAGGATGCAGCAACTATGTTGGCTAGACAATTAGCCTTTGAAAATGCAAATCCAGTGTGTCAGAATTTAATTCGCCCTATAAGAAAGACTGGCAATATTTCAGATTTTATTAAGCAATGTTCAGATATTGGTCCTTCTTTTATGCAAGGTGTGGCAATTGCTGCAGCTCTTAAAGGTGAGACTTTGCCTCAATGTATGATGAATATGGTTCAAAAAACACAAATTTCTAAGGGACCAAAAGGAAATAATTGTTTTGTTTGTGGAGGCGCAGGTCATTTTAGTAGGGAATGTCCCAATAAAAATATACCTCCAGCAGGCCCTGTTAGAATGATATCTCCTGGTAATGTTGGGGTCCCAAAGACTCCTTGCCAAAGATGTGGGAAAGGAAATCATTGGACTAAATTGTGTCGGAGTAAATATCACAAGGACGGACACATTCTTCCCCCTAATGGGGTTTCTGCAGTGCCTCAGGCTGGAGCTCAGATGCCAATATTTCCTGCACCTGTTTTTCCAGATACACCTGCCGGAACTAATTCGGGAAACTTACTTTGGGCCCAACCCCGGGCCCAACAAACAGTAGGGGCCATTCACCAGACGCTCAATCCCTTTCTTCCCTCAGGGGAATCGATGAATTGTTTAGGGCCACCCCAGGCAGCGCAGGATTGGACCTCTGTGCCACCTCCGCAACAATATTAACTCCTGACTCTCCAGTTATAAAAATACCAACTGGGATTAAAGGTCCATTGCCCCCCGGAGTAATGGGTTTAATTATTGGTAGGAGTTCAACTTCCTTATCAGGCTTAATAGTTTTGCCTGGAGTAATTGACTCTGATTATACAGGAGAAATTCAAATAATGGTGGCTCCCTCTAATAAGACACAGCAAATTTATGTGGGACAAAGAATAGCACAATTGTTGTTATTACCTTATTATAAAATAGGTATGAATGTGACTCAGGAACCTAGGGATAAAAAAGGATTTGGCTCTAGTGATATGGTATTTTGGATACAAGAAATTACTAAAAATCGACCATTGAAAACTTTAAAAATTAATGGAAAAAATATTCAAGGATTATTGGATACCGGTGCTGATATTTCCTGCATTGCAGGAAAAGATTGGCCTCATGCTTGGCCTACCAAACAAGTTGAAAATATGCTGGTAGGATTGGGAACGGCTCCAGCAGTTGCTAAAAGTGTTCAGATTTTAAATTGGGAGAATACTGCTAATAAACAAGCAGGCTCCTTTTGTCCTTATGTAATACCTGGCCTGCCAATTTCCCTTTGGGGAAGAGATATACTTATGCAGATGGGAATGCTTCTGTATAGTCCAGATGATTGGGTTTCCTCACAAATGTTAAATATGGGTTATGACCCAGATAAAGGTTTAGGAAAAAATCAGGAGGGAAGATTATATCCTGTGGTTGCTGAGCCAAAAAATAATAAATATGGAGTGGGCTATCCAAATTTATAAAGGGGGCCATTGTTCTAAAAGCGGCTGACCCTATAGTGTGGCTTTCAGAGGAACCTGTATGGGTAGAACAATGGCCCCTAACTTCTGAGAAATTAGCAGCTGCAAAAAATTTAGTGGAACAGCAATTATTGGCAGGACATATTGAACCCTCTAATAGTCCTTGGAATACTCCTATATTTGTTATAAAGAAAAAATCAGGAAAATGGAGATTATTACAAGATCTTAGAGCTATAAATAAAACAATGGAGACAATGGGGGCTTTACAGCCTGGACTTCCCTCTCCAGTAGCCATTCCTAAGGATTATGCTATTATAGTTATAGATTTGCAAGATTGTTTTTTTACAATTCCCTTACATAAGGAGGATAGAAAGAGGTTTGCGTTTAGTGTGCCCTCTTCTAATTTTATCAGACCATATCAGCGGTATCAATGGAAAGTTTTACCGCAGGGCATGAAAAATAGCCCTACCTTATGTCAGAAATATGTAGACCAAGCCACATGTAATATAAGACAAAAATATAAGGAAATATATTTAATACATTATATGGATGATATATTATTGGCCCATAAAGATAAGGCCTATTTACATCAGGCATTGCAGGATATGATGGAAGCTTTACAGGACTATGGATTAAAAGTTGCTCCAGAGAAAATTCAAACTGAGCCTCCTTATAATTATTTGGGCAGATTAATACAGGAATTTTCCATTCAGCATATACCTTTTCAACTAAGAATTGATCATTTGGTTACATTAAATGATTTTCAAAAGTTTTTAGGAGATATAAATTGGATAAGGCCTTTATTAAAAGTTACTACTGTGGAATTAAAACCTTTGTTTTTGATATTACAAGGAGATCCTAACCCCTTATCCCCTAGAGAATTAACTGCAGAGGGAAAACAAGCCATAAAAAAAATAGAAGAAGCTTTAAAAAATGTTTTTATTAAAAGATTAGATTATACCAAACCTTGGGATTTAATTATTTTAAGGACTCCAGTTATTCCTACAGGATTATTATGGCAAGATGGACCATTAGAATGGATACATTTGGCTGCTAGTCCAAAAAAGATTGTTGCCTCATATCCTTTTATGGTTAGTTTGCTAATTATTAAAGGTAGAAAGAGAAGTAGAGAGTTATTTGGAAAAGATATGGATAATATAATTATACCTTATAATAAAGATCAATTAGAGGCCTTGCTGTTATTAGAAGATTCATTAGGAATAGCCCTGACCTCATTTGGAGGTCAGATTTTATTTCATTTGCCTAAAAGTGTATTGCTACAGTTTTTTAAAGAACATATGGTGGTTTTTCCTACATATTACAAAATGAAACCTTTGAAAGAGGCCATATTAGTATTTACTGATGGATCCTCCTCAGGGAGGGCAGCCTATATTATTAATAATAAAAAGAAAGTATTAAATACAGAAAATTGCTCAGCACAGCAATCAGAAATTATGGCAGTTATAGAAGTGATGAAATTAACCAGGGAGAAAAAGATTAATTTATATACTGATTCCTTATATATAGTTAAATTATTTCCAGCAATAGAAACAGCAGCCTTTCCTGAGAATAAGAGTACAATAATTAAGTTGCTTAAGAGATTACAAAAAAGTATATGGAAAAGAACACAACCTTATTATATAGGCCACATTAGAGCTCATTCTGGATTGCCAGGGCCTTTAGCAGAAGGCAATGCCTCTGCTGATGCCCTGACTAAAATTTTTATAGTAGATGAGAATAAAGTACAAGAAGCAATAGAATCTCATCAGCTGCATCATCAAAATGCTAATGCCTTAAGATATCAGTTTAGTCTAACTAGAGAAGCAGCAAGGGAAATAGTAAAAAATTGCTCTGTGTGTCCTACACAAACTAATGTACCTCAGCAAGGAGTAAATCCCCGAGGTTTGCGAGCTAATGATTTGTGGCAAATGGATGTGACTCATCTACCCAGTTTTGGAAAGCTGTCATATGTACATGTTTGTGTGGATACCTTTTCACATGTAATTGTAGCCTCAGCTAGGACCGGAGAGGCCTTTAAGGATGTGTGCCAGCACTTGATGTTTTGTTTCAGTTATTTGGGAATTCCCCGAAAGTTAAAAACTGACAATGGTCCTGCTTATGTTTCTAAATCTTTTCAGCAACTATGCCAACAGTTTGGCATAGCCCATAGTACAGGAATTCCTTATAATCCACAAGGACAAGCTATAATTGAAAGAACTAACCAGGTATTAAAAAATATGATTTATAAATTACAAAATGGAGATTTAAAGTATTTTTCTCCTCATCATTTACTTAACCATTCTATGTTTGTATTAAATTATTTAAATATGAATGATAAAGAAAAGACTCCTATGATGAGACATTGGGGAATAGATATTGAGAATATAAAGCCAAAGGTTTTATGAAAGGATGTATTAACAGAAAAATGGAATGGACCTGATGTATTATTAACTAGTGAAAGAGGATATGCTTGTATTTTTCCCCAAAATTTTAATTCACCTATTTGGATACCAGATCGATTAATTCGACATCCGGCAGCTAAACAACTTCTGAAGAAAAGAACAGGAAACTTTGCTGACCACAAAAAGGTTACAGAAAATGTCTCAGAAAGTAAAAGCCAAACTGGAGTTGGTGAACCAGCTTGTTTCCCCAATGCAAAAATTATCTCTTGAAAAAATTGATGAACAAAAAGAAAATTTCCCTACAGCAATTGGATCATGTGATATGATAAATTTATCCTCTGATAAAGAGTATAAACGACCTAGACGAGGAAAAACGCGTCGGTATGCTACATCTACTTTAGATTCTCCTGATATAACATGGGGAGCTGTAAAAAGATTATGTATTGATGCTGAAGCTGTGGTAAATCTTCAGGGTCTGCCATTAACAACTTGTAATTTTTTTGTGGCTTTGCTGGCTTTGCTGTCGGTGCAGGTAAGAGCTGATACAACTTATTGGGCATATTTTCCTGATCCTCCTATTTTACATGCATGTACTTGGACAGATTCTATTATTCCAGTGACTTCTTCATTCCCTGATTTGACCGATGGCATTCGAGGAATACAGGGTTATAAACAATTTGTTATTAATTTTAATTATTCATTTGCAGGTCAGACTGACTTTCCTCCGATATGCTTTTTTCTTGGCTCAGGGTCAATAAAAGGTGATCAAATGAAAAATGGATGTTTATCAGTAGTTGATACAGGATTTTTAACAGATTCACCAAAAGAGTCTTCCAAAAATGGAAGAGATAAGACCACAAGATATTTATGGTCATTGTTGGGAAAAGTGGTTGGGGAAAATCAATGTAAATTAATTAATAATTCTCATCCTGTTGGATATGATGATTGTGAAGATAAGATAGGAGAAGCTACAAATGAATGGATTTGGATAAATATTAAAACTGGATATCCTTTATGGATATATTGTATGTATAATAAAGAAAATAAAATAACTATTCCTGGGACTAAATATTATATTTCAGATTGGAGTATTAATGTTTCTCCGGATGCTAAGAATGATTATAGAACATATTTAGAGAAGGGCATATTATATCCATGGAATAATTCCTATATTCCTCGTCCATTGAAGGTAAATAGATGGAATAGTCATGGATGGGTGGCTCCTATCTATACTTTTGTATATGAAAATAAAACCTATTATCAACCTCAGTTATGGAGATTACCCTTAACCACTCGCAAGATAACATTAATTAGAGCTACTACTCATATGGAAGAGTATCATGTTCAGACCTGTGTGTCATCTCCGTATTCCTTATTGCTTTCTAATGATAGTGAAAAGTTACAGATTGTGCAGTATAATATGAGATTTTATATTACTTGTCAGCAATGCATATTGACCACTTGTATTGTTCCTGAAATGAATGTGTCAACCATAATGGTGTTAAAAAGACCAGCTTATATTATGCTACCAGTAGCGCTTAATGAATCTTGGTATACAGATATAGGAGCAGAAATTGTAAGACAAGTTGGAGAACTTATGAGACCAAAGAGATTTGTAGCTACTTTAATTTTAGGAATATCTGCCTTAATAGGAATATTAAGTTCTTTTACTGTTGCTACATATACCTTGGTAAAAGAAGTACAAACAGCTCAATATGCCAATGATTTATCAAAAAACATATCCTTAGCTTTAGCAACTCAGGAGGCTATAGATAGAAAATTGGAAGCTAAAGTTGATGCCCTTGAAGAAGCAGTTTTACATATTGGTCAAGAACTTACTGCTTTGAAAATTCGTTTATCTTTAACTTGCCATAAAAAATATTCTTGGATATGTGTAACCCCCTTAGAAGTAAATTATTCTGAATATTCTTGGGAAAAAATTCAAATGCATATATTGAATATATGGAATTCTAGTGATGTGGGAATTGATTTAGAACATTTACATAAACAAATTCATGATATTGCAGCCTCTCAATATGATATAAATCCCTCTAAGGCTGCTGCAGAATTTTTACAAAATTTACAAAGTTATTTTAAGGGTAATTCCTTTATGCATATTTTAATAAATTATGGGGCTGCCGGAGTGGTTATAATTTTGCTCCTTATTTTTTTTCCAGTCATTATCCGATTAATTCAAGTTGCCCTCCAGAGTGTATATAAAACCAAAGTGGAATTGCATACTGCTTTTTTAAAAAATAAAAAAGGGGGAGATGCCGGGAGCCACATAGGACGAGCCTTTGAGTCTCAGCATGGACGAGACCCATAGTGCCAAGTAAAGCTGGTACTGCCAGGTATGAGACCCATAGTGCCAAGCAAAGCTGGTGCTGTCAGGTGTAAATATGGAAAAGCAAAGTTCTCGTTTGCAAAGCTTCCTGCCTCCTGGTGGCTGGTGCCGTGTAATTGGTCTCTCTTGCCCAGTGCTGTAAGCTGGGCCCTCTCTGGAGGAGAAACCTGGGTTCCCGGAGACATGTGATCAGAACCGGGGCCCCGCCAGTTGGCGAAGGAATCCCAGGGCAGGTGCTGGGCGTGGAGGCCACGGGGGCATAGGCTACCAAGGTGACAGAGAACTGACCTTCTCTGGGGGCGCTGCACCTCGCTCACTCGCACACCTCACATCTCCCTGCTTGGCCCCGGAGGATGGCTGGTTAGCCAGAGACGGGTAAGATTCCTCAGGGAAGGAACAACCTAAGACAGGCACAGTCGCAGAGGGGCCATCAGGAGAGAACTTGGGGGCCAACAGAGGTGGGGCATAGATCCTCACCCCCCCAACTTTGCAGGAGCCTGAACCCTCACCCCTTTTGAGAGAGGTCTCTTGTCCCCATGGCTGCTTCGCTTCCCACGCCCAGCCCAGATGGGAACCCAGGTAGCAGACCAGAGACCTGGCCAATGGCAACTGCTCTTCCACCGCAGCAGGGCTTTGTTTCCCATTTCCTCCGTGAACCACAGCTTTTCTCTGTGTGGAAGCAAAGCTTTCCTCTGTGTGGCTCCCCTTGTCTTCCCCTGCCTTTGCCTAAGGTGATTTTTATAGGATTGCTATTGGTGTTGGGAAAAATGTATAGTTTTAATGCAGGGGTTTAGGAAAAACCCCAATTTAGGGTAAAAACCAAGAGAAGAATTGTAACTACTTTGGCTCCTTTAATGATTATATTTGTTGGGAAAATACCTGGGTATGATGGCGAGTTTTTATGCAACAGTGAGTTTAATCAATGAGTTTATGGTACAATGCCCGCTCCCATAGTTTTTTAGAAGCATAAAAATAATGTGTATTGTTTTGATTATTATGGTAGGGTTGGGAAATTTGTAGATGAAATGTTATTTGAATATTGTTGATCACTAATAGAATTATATGTTTAAGTTTATGGCTTGATCAAGCAGAACGTGCAAGTACAAGAACACTTTAATCTCCTGAGAAGAACAAACAGAGTTCCTGATCTAGATGTGACCAACATGTGACTAACCACGGGAGAAGAAAGAGACTTTGGGCGATGGGAAAATTACCTAACCTGTTTTAATCAATTTGCTGATGTAAATTACCTTTGTTTTGTGGCCTATGTGGGGGAGTTTTTGGTGTGGGAATGAGGATGTTGAATTTGAAAATGAGATCACTTTATAGTATAAAAGCTTTTGGAATCTTGAAAATAAATTTGTCAGATCCTTGCATCCAAGAAGAGGTGTACTGAGTTCTGTCCACGCCGACTCCGTCTTCTCCTTTGGGTGAATCCTGTTCAGCTGGGGCTGGTCCTCGGCAAAGATCAACTGCTGAGAAGAGCGTGGAGTACGCCAGGATAGTGGCGAGTGAGTTGAAGCCTTGCCAAGAGTATCTTACCCAACTGAAGTTGGAGATCACACAATTTTAGAGGTATAAATTAGCTGATTTTCTCTACCTGTGTTCAGGTACTCCTAGCCTGGGAGTAGGAGCAGAGAAGGCCAACCACTGGGATGATACACATGGAGGCAATAGGAGAATAAGTGGAACGGGAAATCAAAAGGGTGAGCAAATTTTGAGTGCTGGTGAGTGTTGGAATGACATTGTGATGATGGAATGCAGGCTGGAAAGGGATAATGGGTAACCCAGGGGCCTGCATGAAGAGGTGTTAGAAGACTGGAGATCTAGATAAGCTCACAAGGAAAATCACAGAATGAGAGAGATGGAAGGAAAGGAAGGCTGTGGCAAAAGACAGAAAGTTTTGGAGTTTAAGGTTTGGAGTTTAAGGTTTCATAGGAAAAATAATTCTGGGTGATGAAATGATCTGAGGAATGGCCTTCTGTGTTACTTGGAGTGAATGGGAGTGAAGGTCTGTTGACTAGAGGTCAAAACAATGTGAGGCTAGAACAAAGGGATGGGTCCTATATGCTTAAATGACCCAGGATAATGGCAGAAATCAAAATTAAAGAGTAAGACTATGAGTCAGAGGTCAAAATTTGCTAACAAACAATTTTATGAATGGTAGGTATATGGAAACCACAAGTTGAGAAGTGGAAAATGCAACAAACTACGACATTAGTGTAATGTTATTTCCATGTCTCAGTAAGCAGCCCTTCCCTGATTGCTAAGTATTTCCTCACTTGACAGAAAGCTCTGGAGCGCAGGGCCTGTCTTATTAATCCCACAGCACCTTACCCAATTCTTGGCAGCAATTGGAAAGAAGAGACCATACAATCTCTTTACTCTAGAAAGTGCTGATTCTTTATTCCCATTTACACAGTTCTCAGTCCCTGGAATCCTATAAGTTCCTCTATCATACTATACGTAGAATTTATCTATTCATATGTCTGCTTCTCCCATCATTCTATAAACTTTGAGAACAGGAACTGTCACATTCATTACTGGAATCCCAGAGGAAACATTCTGTCTGATCCACATTAAGGACGCCAGTGTTTGTCAAATAAATAAATGAATACATAAACGAATGAACCTCTCAGCTGTTAAGAACTACCATTCCTGATTAAGCACCACTGCCAAGTACTGGGCTTTGGTCTCTTCTTTCCCGTTGATGCCAAGCACTGGGTAAGATGCTGTGGAATTAATCTAATAAAACAGGCCCTGCCCTCCAGAAGCTTTCTGTCAAGTGAGGAAATACATAGCAATCAGGGAAGGGCTGCTTGCTGAGACATTACATGCTTTTATATTCTAATTTAATCCTCACAACAAGCCTAAGTAGGAAGAGGGGAAACTGCAGCCCCAGAAAGTTTGAGCATCTTACCCAAAGACACACAAGCAGTAAATGTTAAAGCTGGCATTTGAATACAGCTCTGACTTCAAAACCTATTTTCACATTATGTTGCCACCAAGTCTAGTCTAAGTGTAACAACTAGGACTTATCAGAAAACCAGGTTTAGTGGATCACTCCACAGTGCTAACTTTATCATTAAGGCAATGATTCCCAAGGGATTCTTTTTCCACTTGCTACGTATGCTAGTCCCGTGAGAAGCAGATGCTGAGATCAAATGTGCAAGGATTTTAATAAAAACATGCAAGAAAACACCCTGTGAGGGAAAATGTGGAGGGAGGGAGGGAGGGAGAGAGAGAGAGAAGGCTGGGAGAGCCATTAGACCCCAGAAGCAAATGAAGGAGAGAGGGAAAGAAGGTTGGATAGAAGCATCTTACATTGCCATGTGGTCTAATGAAGGTTGGACAAAGCAGAAGGGGAGTCCTGGAGCCCAAATCCACCATCAGAAGGAACATGTGTGCCTTAGTATCCCTGTTACAAGTCACTGGCTGAAAGCAGCTGGTAGGAGGTGTGTGGGCTCAGCACAAAGGGAAGATGGTTTTCAAAGCCAGCAACTGGGGCATCATTTGGTCAATTATGCTCTCTGTGGTTGGAGGCTAGTCAGGCCCATTTCCATAGCTGTCACACCATGCTAGAAAGCTTCTTGGAGTGTTGCTTTCTGTTTTGTTTCACCTCCTCTGTTTACTCACCTGCAGACACTGAATTCCTATAAAGCCTTACTATCTTTGGTATCATCCATCACATCTCAGTAGGAGTGTGTTAAGAAAGTAAATATCATCTTTTAAAAATCCTCTTTCCTCCTTTATCACACAACCGTGTTTTTCTCTAAATAAAAAGATATGAGTATTCAAAGCCTTGACTCTTTGGACTGATTGGCACTTTGGTTGTACTACATATGTATTGATTATTGTTTATCAAACTATGACTCAAAAATCCTGTTTTGGGGCTTCCCTGGTGGCGCAGTGGTTGAGAGTCCGCCTGCCGATGCAGGGGACACGGGTTCGTGCCCCGGTCTGGGAAGATCCCACGTGCTGCGGAGCGGCTGGGCCCGTGAGCTGTGGCCGCTGAGCCTGCACGTCCGGAGCCTGTGCTCTGCAGCGGGAGAGGCCACAACAGTGAGAAGCCCGCGTATCGCAAAAAAAAAAAAAAAATCCTGTTTTAAGGTATATAGGCTCTTGTATAAAAAACAGAATTGGTGGTTTTATTCACTAAAACATTAAGCACCTCTGTGCTGAACATGCTATTCAAACATAAACATGAACATGTGACTTATGAGTCTTAATTTATAAAGGTGACTGGGTGATGACACGGAGCAGTCAGTGCCATTGAAAGAAAAGTTGAGTGTTACAGTTCTTCTAGAAAAAAGAGGCACAGTGTGTCACACAGGGCCACGGGGGAAGCATCAGTGTCAGTCAGGAGGCAGAAAGAAATGAGGGGGAAGCATAGGACAGAGCCTTTACTGGGGTTTCCATGGGTAAGTCAAGGCATAGCAGGGTAAACAGTTTAGGGTTGGCTAGTGTGAATAATCCCAGCTGGTTTGGTGACACAAGGGGTGGTTCTTAGCAGTCTGGTACCTGGCCCTAGGGTGATTTAGGGCACGGGAAATGTTGGTTTGGTGTGTGAGAGGTAAGGAGGCGGCTGGAGTTTTGGACAGGAGATTGGTTGGTTTATACATGAAAGCTGGGCTCACTGACAAGCTGTTTACTGCCTCTAGGAATAGCCAGTCCTGGGAGGAGAGGTCTCTCCCCAGCCAGCAACATCCCCCAAAGATGTCAAAACATCATATAAAAAATATAAAAGACCCCAACATAATTAGGAGGAAATCATGCCTTTGATTTTCTCAGTCTCCATTAACAGTTAATGAACAGCAGAGAGGCAGAAGGCAGGTTCAGCCCATTTTTCCCCCTCATTCTGTTAAGAGCACAGGTTATTTTTTGAAGAGAAAATTTAAATTATGAGAGGCTTCTATTCCATTGCTCATGGTTTTCCAAATATAAGCTAACAAATGCTTTTAATTCTTTCAACTCCTTCCCTGACTTTGCATACTGCATTTTTGTCCTGAAGACAAAATGCACAGAAAAGGAATCACCATTTATATCCTCCTCTTCTGTGCCAGAACTCTGTTCACTCTTCAACATACATCCCATTATCCAACAAGCCTGTAAAGTGAGTATTATGACTGCATTTCCTAGAATAAGCAAAGTATGGCTCAGAGAGGTGAAATGGCTTTATGGCAGAGCACAGGTTGGAATCAGATCCGATGAAGCCTATCCACTTTCCAGGTGTGGCTACAGAGGAATTAAGTGAAATGAAAACAGCTTTAACATTTATTATTTAGGACACACTCTAACTTGCCATTTTATTTTGATGGCACAATATAAAAACTAAGCATAACAGGCTAAAGCACTGCTTGCACTTCTTTTTTTTTTTTTTGCGGTACGCGGGCCTCTCACTGTTGTGGCCTCTCCCGTTGCGGAGCACAGGCTCCGGACGCGCAGGCTCAGCAGCCATGGCTCACGGCCCCAGCCGCTCCGCGGCATGTGGGATCTTCCCGGACCGGGGCATGAACCCGTGTCCCCTGCATAGGCAGGTGGACTCTCAACCACTGCGCCACCAGGGAAGCCCCTGCTTACACTTCTGTAACGTATCTTTTCAAGATTTTACTTTTGCTAATGTAAAATTAGACATTGCCTCTGCAGTAAACAATGTGCCCTCTTCAACACCTGCAATAAAATTTCTTAAGTTCTTTACTCTTGATACTACTATAAGGGTATTTTTGAGAGCCAAATCAAAAGAACACTACGGTGCAAATGTTATGGATCACTTTCATAATTAAAAATTAAAATCATAATAAAAAAATTCTGAATAGTAACACATGTGGTTCACACTAAAAAACTGATTATGTGCATATTTATATATAATTACACACAATTATATAGGAGTATGCAGTGAAGTTGCCTTTTTACTTGTCCCTAAGCCACCAATTCCTCATACACACCAATGTTTTTAGCTTTTTGTTTAGCCTTCTAGTTACTTTGTGAACACACTAGTAAATACATATATTAATCTGTAATTTCCCCCACTTCTTTTTCAAACAACCACTTGAATATATTTAAGGTAAGACAAAACAACGAGTTTTTGGTAAATAAAATTTAATACAACCATAGCCAAGTAATAATGGTTAAAAGGCATTTTTTATTAGATACAACTTTTAAAAAATTAAAGACAACTATGCACAAAGTATATTTAAACAAGACATATAAGTATTAGTGTGCTGCAACTAAATTGAAAACAAAGAAATACAAAGCTTTTTTTTTTTCCCCCCACTGTGAAGACTCTGGAGCATCTGAAAGCAAAAGACACTTGGCTGCCACAAGTCTGTACAAGCTGTAAAGCACATTATGCTTTTGCTCAACTCTATAATCGTGTTGTCTTAGATAGCTCCAGAAACTCTCAATAAGATTTAAATTAAGAAACCATGGGGAGGGGTGTTGGGGAAAGAAAGACTAAGAACTTTTTCAGGAAAGATAAATGAAAGAGCCTGTAGAAGAAAAAACAAAACAAACAAAACAGTACATAAGAATGAAACAAAAATAAGTAGATTTCCTTTTTTGACTTTAGATGCAGATATTGCAAATGATGTTTACAAGGGTTTAATCGATGTAAGATAGATGTTTTTCTTAATATCTTAAAAAGCACCTTGGCATCAAACAAAAAAAGTCCCCAATATAATAAAACTCCAAACACCCAACAACCTTTCTTAACATTTTCTTTCAAGCAACCACAAGGCTGGTGCTCATTAAAAAAATTCAAGAAGGGAAATTTACTCTATAGGAAACAAGTATGAAACTTATCTAAGGTAAGCTTTATTTAGATTGAAAGAAAAGTTGAAATAGCACTAGAGAACTTAAGGCATATAAACAAATTCAGATGCAGTTATTTTGAAAACATTAAAATAAATTCTTTTCTTTGGGACAATATATAAAATAAGTTATAACTACTGGTATTCAAAACATTTTTTAATGATGATCTTTAGCACTACAAAAATTTAATATCTAAGGCAATCACACAAATGTAAAACATTCATAAAAAACATTTTTAAAAAGTCTGAAGTATGTTGAAACTGTCTCTGGATTTATCAATTCACACTCCTGGCTCAAGCGGTTTCTGATGACTAGCATTAGACGTGACAGTAAGTATAGCTAGCTAGTCAAACCTACTGCCTTAAAGGCCAACCAAATTGCCCCATTCTGGTTTCTTGGTATGGTGAATGTACTTAACTAAAAGGAATAATGGGGTGAGGTGATATAAACCTGGTTTTTAATATAATGCACAAGAAATTCTAAGAAAGGCCAAAATTATGTTGAGGTTAACTGGTGTCTTGAGTTTAGGAAAATAAAGGCAGTCCACAGGAAGCCTTTAAGAGACGTTATCTTATCACTTGGCACCACATAAAGAGCAATCTCTTCTCTTTGAAAATACAGTCTGGAGTAGAAGATATCTTTTCCACATACAAATCTCAAGAAACAAAGGCACACACTGATGATTCAGCCCTCTCTTTTCATGTATGGGTTCTCACAGCATTTCTTTTTAAAAAATCTATTGCCATATCCACACAACAGGAAAAAAAAAAACAAAACACACCTGGTTTGTACACTGACAAAAGTAGTATAATTGAACCTTTGTATTTTCCTGAGTTTCATTTCAAAAGGGTATGACAGTAGAGATACATAAACAATTCATATTCACTAAGAGAAAATGTTATCAGTCCACAAAACATTTTCATCTTTCTAAATATAAAAAAATGAATGTTTAACCACCGCCATGTGTGAAGCCCCTTTACCAAACTGAATTTACTCTAGAATCATGAACTGCAGGTTACTTAGATATGGCACTTTAAACACTCCAATTAGGCAAAAATGACAAGTTAATACCCTCCCTGAGTATTTACATCATTTTTTTGTTAACACCTGGTTTAAATGGAGTAAATACCTATATTTCAGTCATCTAGGGGAAAAAAAAGGGTTACTAAAGATACAATAGACTACCATTTCATACCTGTGCAGTAAAGTCAGTGGGAAGATTAGAGTAGAAAAGGAAGAAGGCCTTTTTGTTGTAAAAATTAGACCACTTTATAGCTCACTCACATATAGGAACACATGAAAAATGATTAAAGTTCATGGAGAAAAAACTGTACATTTCTGTTGACCCACAAAAAATACTTTTGAATTCCTTCCCCACTGAGGTATATCAATGGCTAGGTTTAGCAAACTTGTATCTCCCGTCAATTTGTTTTCTGATCTTGTAAAACTGTATGCATTATATAGATTCTGACTGTATATGAATCATCATACTAATATTCATCATGTACTTTCATATGTAACAAAGCATTCTAGAAATGCCCAAATTAAAAAAATATACTTCTGGAATTGAATTGAATAAGGTCAACTAATTTTTACTTTATGTGCCTTTTTCTGATCAGAAACTGATAAAATTCTTGATGTCTGTATGTATGTGTGTAGATGAGCATACCATCTATCTACATATATACACACATGTATTGAATATATACATACACATTAACCCAAAGGCTTATACGAGCATCACCCACCAAAAGAAAATCTGTCAACTATGTGATGACAGCATGAATATAATCTGATACCATTTTGGTCAATAAATCCCTTTTGATATACTAATTATACCCTAAAATTCTTTATTACTTTATCAATGCTAACATCATTATTTATCAAAAATCAGTAAAGGAAGATAAATAATTAAAGAAAATTGAAGTATCAATTGGGTAACTTTAAAAATTGTTACTTTAATTTCATAGGATTCAAACTAAGTTCTTGGTGGCCTACTTAATTTACGTAGTTTTAAATTATGTAGAGAAAAAAATTAAACAATATTGGCATGAGGTCCATGTTTAAACAAATTCTGTTTTATAGGATTTCAAATTTACTACAACAGACACCTGAACATTAAAAATAAATGTATAACAAAATACAAGTAAATAGTTAATACTTTTATAATAGACGAAAGTACTAAAATACAGGTTATGTTGAGAAACTCTTCTTTGTGTGAAGTGTCTATTTATGGATGGGCATGATCTTACAAATACACATGAAAATAACAAGTATCATTTGTATAATTCTCAGCATTTACAAAACACTTTTCTCATATACCACAAAGAATTTCTGAACTACATAGGTTCCATTATCTACAAAAGGTATGATGCAGAAGTTTACTCTAAAATTAAAACAAGTATCCCAATTGTATCTACTATTGTCTTTCAACTAAAACGGTAGAAAAGTGGTTTCTGAATTGCTTTGATAATTATCACAAAAAGGTATACATTTCAAATTATGATCTGAAAAATAAAAATTCCTTAAAGATTTGTTAAGTTTTTTAGAGTTTTCCTCAGAATTCAGATTCCAGCTAGGCATTACAAGTTGATTCTGTACAGGTTTATTTGAAATCTTTGCATCATTCTAAAATGAGAAAGAAAGAGTAGTTTATCAATGTTAGGTTTTTGATTACTACCTTGGTTTTAACAGAAATCTGGTGACACTATAATCACATATTTGCATCATTTCTCCTATGGCAAGTATATAATTATGATGTGAGACAACAATAGTGCCTGGGGAAGATGAAATACAGCAGGCTACCTGAACATCCCTAAAATGTTTTAAATTACATCTGTCCACCCAGAAATATCAATAATCACGTACACTATAGTTCCTGCCATTCCATTTGCCTTAGAAAAAGTTTTACACTCTTCTCTGAAAACCAGTAAGCTTTATAAACTGGAGTTGAAACATCTAGACAAAAGCAATTTGATGTAGAGAAGCTTGAGAATATTGATCACTATTTTACACAATGGGTACCAAATGAAAGATTTATCTTAGAAGACTGCAACTACTGCTGTTAGTTTCTTCAAATAGCTAATTTTAAAAGAAATATGGACCCACTGAGACAGGTGGTCCCTGCTTTATCCTTTAAGGGCAGCTTAACAGTAGAGACTCCCAGGATTTTTAGCTGTTCACAAGAAAGTAGGATAACCAGGAAGAGGTCCTCACCCAAAGCACCATAGTAATGAGGTCAAACCCTACTGGGCTAAGGAGAAAATTTGTCCCTGTTTTTCACAAGATAATATTGCAAAGCGGATTTCAACTCTTCTGCCATGTTCAAGAAAAGGCGCATCCCTTAGAGGATTTAGAGATGATATATAAATACTTTTGAGAGCCACAGTGGGTCATTTTCCCTTCAATGGTCTTAGATGATTTTTTCTTAGGAACTAACATGTAATTTTAATCTCCATTTTAGGGGCACTTGCTTTTGTATCTCCTCCCCCCAAAATACCTTTAATATAAGAAAATAATTCTAAGAATGAAGTCATAATAATTCAGTATTTTATGATACTCAGATTGTCATCATTACATTTTTATCAATTACAGAAAAAAACCCACAATAAAATTAATCAATTTGGATGTATTTTTTAGTGACAAAGATTTTTAAAACTGGTTTTTCCACCTTAGAATGATTCTAAGTATTCTAAGCATTATATGAGTCAAACTAAGTGAAAACTTGCCATGCAATTATATATATATATATGTATGTGTATATATACACACACACACACACACATGTGACAAAATAAGGAATACACAGTCTTGCAGATAAACATACATAAATGAAGAAACCATCACAAATTCCTAAAAGGTATGCAGGCAGACATTATTTCATACTCCACATAAGTTTCTTACAAATACTCACAAAGGTACACTCTCAAAGCCCAAGCAAAGACCACTATTACCTTCAACAACAACAAAATTTTTTTTCCCAATTACAGAAAAGGCTTTATTACAGTTTGAAAGACTGATATTTTGGGGAGAAAGGCACGACAATTATTATTTTTACTTTTCTGTGCATATTGCAAAAAGGAGATACGTCAAGTTCCCACTCTGGAGTTTTTAAAACCTCTCATCTTGGATTGCTGTGGCTTCTTGGGTGAGGTATCCTGGTTTTAGAGCTTAAAGCATTTCTCATTGTATCTATGAATAGTCACACATCCATGATAGGACACTGGCCTGGGCATTGCAGCTACCCCTGTGATGATACTTGTTGCAGGATCATAACAGAGAATAGTGTCTGTGGCTTCTCCATTTTCCCGTCTTCCACCCAGGATATATATTTTACCATTACATACAGACATACCACAGTTTTCCTGTTCAACCAAATTAAAAAAAAAATTAACTGTTGACAGTAAGGGATTTGGTAGCAAACTGAAAAGTAAAATAAGACATGCTTTAATAAGTCAAAAAAGGAGACATGAAATAATAAGCTCCCTTTTGCCCAACTCCTGCTCTATGTGTGAATACTAGGTAAATTTGCATGGGTGAAGGGAGTGTTAAGATAGAATATATGGGGTCAAGATATGGGAGGTGAAGTGGGGGTGGTGGACTGAGACAAGGGTTTTAGTTAACTTAATGTTAGTTGAACGAAAACATCCTTGAAGACTTGCTTCTCCTATTACAGGAAGGTCCTTTATTATAGAAAGTGGCTATTACATGATCAAGGGGTAGGAACATTGTTCATTATAGGGGATTACCCACAAGTTGAATGAGTGAATGACAGTTATAACCAAATTAAAGAAGCACTGTTATTAGGGGCCTTGGATGGGGCACAGAAACTCCCCAGATAACATTTTATAGTTAACTTTCCATGCAATGAGACTCTTAGCTAAATTTTACTCTTCTCTGTCAATAATACAATTACTATATAAAACAAATACTCTTGCAAGGATAAGAGTGATTCTTCAAAGAAAGAAATTACACTAAAATTGTCTCACTATTGCATGAATCTGGTTATGCTGCAGGTCAATTATTCTTCCATTTAAATTTCACTTTAATTCAGAAAGTTATTGCACATTATTATCCTGTTTCCACATAACCAACGAGATGGGTTCTACCAGTGAGTACAATCAACATTTTTACTTGACCAGATTTGCTCTACCTAAATTTCACTCTTGTAGAAAAAATTAAATCTTGGTGGATTTCTATAATAGAGGATAGTATCTTTGGGTCTAGAAGAATTAGTGAGTATTTTAAAACGTCTACATTAGAGTTTATATACACCCATATTGACGTGGGGCCCATTATCATCAGTGAATGACAAACTTTTATGTAGAATACCACCCATGAATTGTACCAATTATGTACCAGACTATAACATTTTCCATCTAAAGCACAATGAGCTCTTTCTATAAATTCTGAAAGTTCTGAACACAATAAAAGACAACATCCTTAGTTTTCAAGTACAAGCTGGCTTGCACTATTGAACTTCACAGTCACTTTGATGATGATTCTTAAAACTATATAATTATAGGATCTTGTTATTAACATCATTTCATAAATAGTGCTCAGAATTAAATGAAGCAAGCAACCTTCAGAACAGATATTCATTCATATCAGGAAATTACTTGCATAGTAGTTTATTTCACTCTGAGTCTCAAGAGTAATGGCAGCTAGTAAGGAAAATAATTCATTAATATATGAAGTTTTATTTTTCATGACTTAAATGAAACACAATATTGTAAAATATACTCCTCTCCTTAATTATTATTTTTTATAATGCTTAATGCTTAAATGTTAAAATGCCAACAATAAAGAAAAAGAATCAGATTTCTTTTCAATTATTATTCTAAACTTTAACGACATTTTAAATACCTAGTCCGCTGAAGAAGGGTAAAAAAAAAATCTTCATCAGTCAGTAAAAAAGAAAATATGTTCCTGATGAAAGTTAAAAAGCAAAATATGTTTAAAATAGCAAGTTGTGGAATTTAGGAATTATGCAAAGTCAAAAGGCATGGAAATGGTGAGGTAAAAACAGAGAAAAAGGCTGGGTCCATTAGGACTGGAAAAAAAGAGCTCATTTTTTCAGTTCTTTTTTTGTCATTCAACATTCTAAGCATTTAAAAAACCCACAACCTTTGAATCAAATAGCTGTCTACCATGAAATTACAGTTGATTTATCGTTTTTCATTTGATTAGTATTAAAAGGGTAGGCAGGACTTCCCTGGTGGCGCAGTGGTTAAGAATCCGCCTGTCACTGTAGGGGATACGGGTTCAAGCCCTGGTCCGGAAGGATCCCACATGCCGGGGAGCAACTAAGCCCGTGTGCCCAACTACTGAGTCTGTGCTCTAGAGCCTGTGAGCCACAACTACTGAGCCCACATGCCACAATAACTGAAGCCCACGTGCCTAGAGCCTGTGCTCTGCAACAGGAGAAGCCACCACAATGAGAAGCCCGCACACCGCAACGAAGACTGGCCCCTGCTCTCCGCAACTAGAGAAAACCCAAGCACAGCAGTGAGGACCCAATGCAGCCAAAAAAAAATTAAAAAAAAAAAATTTACTGAGCACCAATCAATCAATGCAAGATACATGAGATGAGTTAGAAAACATAGTATCCTTAAGAAGACTGAATTCCAGTATAGAAATGAACATTTATAACTATAAGGAAATTTATCACTTGCATAATAGAGGTGTTAAGTGTAGTGACAGATCAGAAAAACAAGAGATTAATTCTGAACAGGGCAACCTCTCAGTTTGTTGTAACTGTGAAGTGGTATTTGAAAGATGAGTAGAATTACAAATAGAGAAGGTAGAAAAGGCATTAAAGGCTAAGAGGACAACATGAATCAAGGCAAGAACACATACCATCTGGATAGCAAATGCAAGCAACAGATATTTAAGGTAATTTGGGTGAAGGTGAAGAAAGTGAAGCTGAAAAGGCAAGAAGAGGTCAGACAACAGAAGACCTAGAATGAAGTGGGAAAACTTTTAGATTTTATTCAGTACATTTCCAGAGAAGAGACATAATTAGATTTGCTGAAAAATAACTGGTGGTAAAATGGGTTAGAAAAGCAAGACATTAGAGAAAGGAACACTACTTAGAAAATACTGTTTTAGTTTAGGTAAGAACTGATGAGAACCTGAACAAAAGCAGGAACCACAGAAATGGAAAAGAACAGGAGAAACTCTTGAGGACACAGAACTGATATGATGGATTGATTCAATTTAAGAGAAAGCAAGAAAAATTTTAAAAATTAAGTTTCTAGGTGTGAAATAATAGAAAATACATTATCAGCCTCTGCCCCCAGTTCCTGACACAGAGCTCCTAAATCCCTTGCAATTTCCTGGTTGATGGGAGTGTCTTTTGTTCTAAGGAGGGACTGTTGCTGGGCTCCTAGATGGGGGTTGGTCACCAGAGAAACCAAGCCATAATTAGAAGCTTGTAAGTTTCACCCCACCCTCCCTTTTCTGGAGAGGGGAGCAGGGCTGGAAACTGAATTATAACTGATCATGTCTACATGATAAAGTCTCCATAAAAATCCCAGAAGTATAGGATTTGGAGAGCTTCTAGGTTGGTAAACACATCTGTGTCCCAGAAGGGTGGTGCACCTCCAATCCATGAGGACAGAAGGTTCTCTGCTTAGGACCTTCCAGACCTGAGCTTAGGTACTTCTTTATCTGGCTGTTCATCTATGTCCTTTGTAATATACTTTATCATATAACAAACCTGTAAACATAAGTAAGTGTTTTCCTGAGCATAATTACTGAACCCAAGGCGGGGGGCTGTGGAAACCTTGATTTATAGCTAATTTGTCAGAAGTACTGGTGAAAACCTGAGACTTGTGACTGGCAATGTAAAGTGGTGGCAGTCTTGTGGGACTGAGTCCTTAACCTGTGGAACCTGAAGCAAATTTCAGGTCATGTCAGAACTGAATTGAATTGTAAGACACCAGCTGAAGACAGAGATTGGTTGGTGTGGGAATAAACCCACATATCTGGTGTCAGAAATGCTGTCAGGGAGAAACAGAGTTTTTCCATTCACTAGGTTGTTTGGAAACAGAAGAAGTAAACTTGGGGAAGAAGGTGAATTCTGTTTTAAAGTCTTGGAACGCCACGGAAAACATCAAATAGGCAGTTGGAAATTTGAGTCTGGAGCACAAGAGAGAGGCTTTAATGGAGAATAAGATTTGAAGTCATCAGTACTGAGCAGTAAACGTGATCACTCAGGAATGGAGTATAAACTGGAAAAGGGGCAGGGAAAAGAGGCTCAAGGAATACCCATATTTAAGGGTTGGGTAGAAAAAAACAAGAGAACATGAATGAGACTCAGGAGATTATTAATGACCTTTGGGAGTACAATATCTCTAGAGTGGTATAGGTAGAGCCAGATTTCCAGCATCAGAGCCATCAAGTATTTTGATGGTGGAAGGAAAGAGGGTAGAGCCATGAAACAAAAGGCCAAGGGAAGGCCTTTATGGGGCAGGGGTAGAGGCCATATAAGGGTACAAGCGCAGTGTGGATGAAAGAGACCCAAGTACAGCCATTTTCTTTATAGCAAAAACAACAAATTACCTAGTTTCTAACTGCAGAAGGAAAGAAACCAGTTTGAGAGAATTTCTTCTCTTTTGAAAATGTGCTAGAGAGAGGGATAAGAACTGGAGTAGGAGTCTCAAAAAGGTCAAGGGGAAAAAAACCCAACAGCCCAAGAGCAATACCTACTTTACCATGGGATGGTAAAAAGTAAGTTATTTCAGGGAGGGAAGTCCAAAAGGGAGGGGATACCTGTATGTGTATGGCTGATTCATTCTGTTGTGCAGTGGAGGCTAACACAGCATTGTAAACCAACCATACTCCAATAAAAATTAATTAAAAAATTAAAAACAAAAGTAAGTTATTTCAATCAATTCCTTGGAAGGAGTTCAAAACAAGAATACCATATGCTTTATGTGGAGTTTAAACAATTTTTGAGGGACTTCCCTGGTGGCTCAGTGGTTAAGAAACTGTCTGCCAATGCAGGGGACATGAGTTTAAGCCCTGGTCCAGGAAGATCGCACGTGACGCAGAGCAACTAAGCCCGTACGCCACAACTACTGAGCCTGCACTCTGGAGCCCGCGTGCCACGACGACTAAAGCCTGCGCGCCTAGAGCCCGTGCTCCACAACAAGAGAAGCCACCGCAACGAGAAGCCCGCGCACTGCAACGAACAGTAGTCCCCGCTCTCCGCACTAGAGAAAGTCCGTGGGGCAGCAACGAAGACCCGACACAGACAAAAATAAATAAATAAATAAATAATTTATTTAAAAAAGAATTTTTTTTTTGGAAATAATCCAAGCATACATGAAACACATAAATAGTGAAGTTACTGTATATTCATACTGGTCCTGTATTTGGTCTCTCCTACATTGATTATTCTTTTGGATTGTTTTATGTTATTACCTGTCGGCTGAATGTATTCTGTACATGCATCCAGTAATCTTCAACGGGATCATAACAGTATATTGCCTTGGTCAGTCCACCAGCAACATATATCAGGTTGTTTAAGGATACGGCTGTTATACACCTCTTGGCAATTGGGATAGCTGCACGAAGTAGCCAAGAATTGGTTTCTGGATCATAAGATTGAACCTAATAATATATAGAAGTACTTAATTAAAATTTCTCAACAAAAATGCAAATTTACATAATAAATAGTCTGCCAATATACAGAAACATGATTAAAAATAAAATCCCATTAATTCACAGAATTAAGGGAGGTTGGCTTGAGAGTAAAATATCTGAATTATGAAATTCTCAAATACAAATTTATTACTATCAAGCAGAATAGAGTAACAAACACAGACTGTTTCCAAGATGAATGGCTAGCAGGTTTGCTTTTTTTTTTCCATTAAAAATAAGCCTTCAAAAAAAAAAACAGTCTTATAAATTCTGTTATATAGAATAAGTATGCCTCAATTTGAATATAATTTCTTCACACGTTTAGGGAGTCTTTTCTTCAGAAGAACACCAGCGAACCTCAATTCAGTATACTTTGAATTATCACAAATTCTGAATTAATGAATTCTAAATATGTAACATTTGACATTATATTAAAATTTAATTTAGAAAAAGAATTTATTGATTGACAAAGTTCAGTAAACTACTGCTAAATGAATTAGGCATTAGACACTTGTTTGCAGAATAAACGGGGTATTTTCTGAGATGTCAGGATGGCACATGTTCTTTTGTCTCAGGAATTCAATGAACTGCAGCAACTTTGAGCCATCCTATATTTTCATTAGAGAGGTTTTCTTTTCTTTTCTTTGTTCTAAGAATATTTTCAAAGTATGCAGAAAATGACCCAGTTGGAAGCAGTACAGTGTTTTACCCTTTGCTAATTCACTTCCCAATTGTTTTATGTGAATAATTTTTTGATTTTGTCAACTATACCAGTAAAAAGTTTTTAAATGGTTTATAGTATAACGCTGAGATCAGTCTCATCTCAAAAAAACTGGATCACACTTTTAACAGAAAATTGTTGGATATATTATGATCTCACTTTATGATCTCACTTTAGTAACTTGAAACTCAATGTTTTCCTCCCTAAGTATAAAGTACCAGACAATTTTTAAAAGCCCCCTCACACTAAGTGACCAAACTACCTACTTGATAGGCCTTCCATATTTCTCTTCTTGTGTATATCATTGGTAATTTCTATTAAAAAAAAAAAAAGAGAGAGAGCATGGCTTACCTTATCAGAACAAGTATTATCATCAGGTCCTCCACCAATCACAAACAATTTGCCTATACAGCTAGTCACGGCAGGAGAACTCACTGCTTCCTTAAGGGGGGCAACTTCAGTCCATCGATTTGAAAAGGAATCATAACATTCTACGCTGCTAAGTCTGTTTTGCCCATCATAGCCTCCAACAACATATACCTATATGTAAAATACATGGAGAAATCTTAATTATCAAAAGTTTGAATTTTTAACTAGTTGGCTAAAGAATTAAGGGATGGGGGCTTCCCTGGTGGCGCAGTGGTTGAGAGTCCACCAGCCGATGCAGGGTACACAGGTTCGTGCCCCAGTCCGGGAGGATCCCACATGCCGTGGAGCGGCTGGGCCCGTGAGTCATGGCCGCTGGGCCTGCGCGTCCGGAGCCTGTGCTCCGCAACGGGAGAGGCCTCAGCAGTGAGAGGCCCGCGTACCACAAAAAAAAAACAAAAACAAAAACAATGCAACTACTGAAACCCGCTGAAATGACTTTATGCATTTTCCATATGGAAAAACTAAAAATATATACAACATTTAAATCATGTTTTTATGCTTCCTCTCTGTCTAAAAGGAAGTTGTTTATTAACATGAAATTATTTTTTTAATTGCTTTCCAGTACCTTTCATATGGTCCAGGGTCCACAAAAAAAAAAAAAAAAAAAAAGAGAATTAAGGGATCTCTCCCCTTTAAAAAGCCCTTGGTAACTGTAATTGCAATATATTTAGTTCAGTTTCTGGACCTTTAAAAAAAATTGTCATTCTCTCACCACCACCAAGGAGCCTTTTTAGACATTTTTTTCATAGTAGCCCCCTCCAATGAAATTTTTAATATCACAGATATATTGTATATCTGTTTATATATTGTATCTGTGCTTTATACACAAAACAGTATGATTTTTTTCACCCGCCCAAGAACCAATCTTCATCCCTTAGGAGCAATATTGCTTGCACTGAGAATTACAGGATTTAGCATAAATGCTCATACTCATGGATGGTGAAAATACTTGAATATTATAAAGTAATAAAAGCTATGAAACTAAAGTATTAAGTAAGGATTACTAGACTGTGAGATCTTTGAAGGCAGGGCCTATCTTGTTCTTTAATTTAGTCCCTGCAGTACCTAGAAAAGTACCTGATACATTATGAACTCTAGAATGTGTATTTCAAAGGGCTTCCATGCACATTTTCTTTTCACAAATATGAGGAAGGTAGGGCAGATGAACTAATCAACAAGCATTAATTAAATCAGTTACATGCAGAATAATCCATTAAGCATCACGAGATATACAAGAAACTTTTAACCTATAGAAGCTCTCCTAAAAAAGAAAAAAAAAAGCTCTCCTGTTTAACACCTATAATTCTTTTAATGAACAGTCATCACCAACTCTTTTCTGCATCCATATCTAATTAACTATTAAGTCCTACCAAGCGTTCTTTCACAGCATCTCTCATATCTGTCCCTTCCTTTTGTTTCCCACTGCCACCATCCTTGGGGTCCATATATTTCATACCTCTCAATCTCCTGGTCTCCACTCTTTTACTCTCTAAACCACAGATTAATCTTCCTAAAACACCTCATCAACTCCTTTTACTAGTTTAACAATGAATGCCTAAGGGTCAAGGCCAAACTTTATACATTGTCATTCAAGTGTGTCCACAAATCTATCTTTCTGTACTCTTCCAAATTTCCTCAGCAGCCAATGCTATTTCAATCTTGCATTTCTCACATTATGTTAAAATGGGTTTGTTCTCCCAACACCAGGCAGCCCAGAGAGGTTAAGTAACTTATTCAAGGTCATGCAGCTAGAAGGGGTATGGAAACTGTGGCACAATGTAGTACTTAAAGGTATGGGCTTTGAAATCAGGAGAGGTAGGTCCATATTTAGCTCTACCACTGCAAGTAAGACCTTGCTTGGGCAGTTTACCTATCTTCTCTGAGACTCCATCTTAATTTACTCAATTTAAAAATGCAGACAATAATAGTACCTATCACATAATATAATTTTGAAGATTAAACTTTATTACTATTCCCCTGTCTGCATAAACTAAAAATATATGCTGTGCGCCTTAAGATAAAAGGCCTCTAGATTAGGAAAATCTGAGCTTTTGCCCCTGCTTTATCACTTTCTGTGCAACCTTGGGCAAATGACTCTCTCTCTCTGGATTCAGTTTCTTTGTAAACTAAAGAAGTTACATTAAATATTCTCTAAGATGCCTTCTTGCGCTAAGATTCTATATTCCAAATCATCTTAGGTTTCCTTAACAGAGTGCATTTACAACTTTAAATAACTTTCTGTGTTTGAATTCAGCCTATATTGTAATTTTTGGGATAACTGTTTTCCATGAATTGAGTACCTGCTGTGTAAGGTAGGAAGGATTCCTTTTATTTCTTGATTTAGTGCTTTCAAGTTTTGGGCACCTTCAAGTCAAATATACTAATATTTGTCAAATAAATTTGTGTTCATCAATCCATATATGATATTTGAGACATCAATCTTTTTCACATGCCTCTGTATGTTCAGACTAAATAATTATAATGTTTTTAGTAAGACCTTATCTCTTTTCAACACCTTAATTATTTTAGCTGCCACTTTCCAGTAATATTTTGTCATCCTTGAGGTATAGCTACCAAAACTGTATATAATATAGTAGGTACTAACAAACCAGTGGTTTTAGAAAATACTCTATTAGTATTTTATTTCCATTACATCTACCTCAAAGTCCTCATTATTTCACTGGTCTTATAGACACCAGCAACACAGTAGATCAATACCCTTAGGAATTAACAATAGCTTTCAAACTGCACTTTGAGAAGCTCTAGTATTCTATAGTATAGAGATTTCAAGATGCTTCTGTGGGGAGATAGGAGGAGGGAATGAAAACTGATGGGTGGCTGAGTAGGAAGGGTTCCTGGCATTATGTCTGTTCCAACTAGAGCAGTTCTGCTTTCTCACTGGTGGCTCTAAAATGTCTTCAAGAGAGGGCTTAAGAGGCAGCAATCTTTTTAGAAGAGAGTACTAGGGGACCAGACAAAAATATATGTGCAGTACATTCAATATCTTATGATAACCTATAATGGAATATAAGCTGCAAACCAACAACACCCCTAAAACACGAATCACTATGCTGTACACTTGAACACAATATTGTAAATCATGTATACTTCAAAAAAAATGTGCGAGCGAGTATGCTGCTTTTATTTAGATTGCTCATTAATTGAAGTGGCTTTGGAGGAGCTGATAGGGACAGAGGCAGGGAAGGGCTAAACAGTCCAAGTTAGCCCTTGATACACAGCTGTATCTTTATCTGCTTTATGTAATAGTTTTTTATATTAGATTTAACTTCAAAAAAGTTACTAGTCTACTAATGATTCAAAAATGACTAGTCTACAAGTGATTCTCAAGTTCCTAAGGACAGTAAATGGTCCAGAATCAAATTATATGTTTTTCTTATTTATTAGCTGCAGCCAATAATAAGTTTGCTTTAAAATATGTTGGTGAGTTTATCTTAACACTTATTTGTTTTGTCCCTACTTGTACAAATAAAAAAGATAAAATAATATCACTCTACATAAATATATCTTGGCCTGAATGCCAAAGTCAGTAAAAGGAAAAAGACTGCTTGGATTAGACACTGGCCTGTTTTTGTACTTGATGTAACTGCTTTATTTTCCAGTGCTTCTCAGCCATTTAGACTGCACTGGTGCCTGAGAAGAGAAATGTGCTGCACTGCTACAAATTCCTAGTTGGGAGAACAAAATATCCATTCAAAAGTACAGTGTCAAATTGTTTATATCTTCAGTTTATGTATTGAGGTTAGAAATGGAAGGAAATACAATCTGAGTTCAAAATACCCAGAGGGTGAGTAAAATCAAGGATTCATCTGCGGTATTCATTCTGGAAGTGTAACAGCAATAATAATAAAAAGTGGTTTCTCTTACTTTACCAAGGAGGACAGCCATTTTGTGACGCCATCTGCCTTTATTTAGAGAAGCAACTCTGATCCAAATATTTAACTGTGAGTTATAAATCCAGACGTCACGGCCATTGATTCTTCCACCTTTAAATGCAAAACAATGCACACACACTAACACGTGTATCACCAAGGGATTTTGCCAAAGGCATAGATAATGAAAACATTGAGCTATTCACCCAGTCCGAGAATTTGAGGATTCAGTTCAATAAATGAAACAAGGACCCTCTTAAAACTTAAAATGGAAATGGTTCTACAGAGCAGATTTAACTTTGTCAGTTGTTATCCTGAGAAATAATAACTATATGCCCCAAATAATAAAATGCAGAATATGAATTTACCAAATGTGTAAGACTGTCCATTTAAGAGTCAGACAACAGAAGCACCCGGACAAAAGAATTATTCTAGAAAGATTTAAAAAAATCACCCGTTTTTTAAAAAGCATACCATTGTACAAAATAAAGTATGCGTTGTTATATTGTTCAACGTGTAGTAATATAGTAACCTGCAAAGGTGGTAAAATTATTTAACTAACAAATTAATCAACAAACTTAATTAAACTTCAGATTATAGATCCTATAGTTATACTTTGTATATAAGTCTGTCACTTTATTGTCTGTTTGATTTTCGAGGTAACATATCACATATTATAATAAAAGTTCAAGTTAAGAATTTTAAGGAAAATCCTATTTCATAAACGTTGGGGAGAATTTCAGAAAACATGGGTGGATTAGACATGATTAACTGAGTACTTTTCATTTTGCATACATTGCAGTAAGTGTTCCTTAAAACAAAGTAAACAGGTAAAAGTTTTAAAAATTGTACCATATTCTATATGCATTTGAGAGCACTTAAAATATGATATGGCCTATTTAGTGCAGGGAACATAGTCAATATCCTGTGATAAACCAAAACGGAAAAGAACATGAAAAAGAATTTATATATGATAACTGAATCACTTTGTTATACAGTAGATATTGACACAACATTGTAAATCAATAAAATAAAATTTAAAAATATGATATAGTTGAAGGCATTTTCCGGGGAATCTTTTGTAAATCATTCTGCATCATCTTGTGCCTGTTTTTAAGGGCAAAAAGTCATTTTCAGTTTTATTTGTTGTATAATATGATCTGCCTAAGTGGGCATATCTACTTTCACTGTTTTCTTTTGACACTGTTATGGTTTAAAACGGCCAAGCTGTGATTAAATTAAAAGTAGCTACTGTAATAATTCTTTATTTACCTGAAACAAGAATGTCATTCCTTAGAGCACAGACCGCATACTCTGATTTGGTAAATTCTGGAAGCTTAGCCAAAGACTTCCACTCTCCTGTCACAGGATCATAGCACTCAGTGTATGGAAGATTAAATCCTCCAACTCGTTCACAGCCTCCAACGACAACTATCACCTCAGAATAGCCAGTTGACCTAAAATAATTATTATAAGAATGCAAAATTAAAATACCCTCAAGATTGTTTAAAACCCTAAAAGCATACCATTGTCATAAAGAAAGTAGAACACTATTATAAAGTAAACTGTTAAGTTTATTCTCTCAGTATATGCCAACTAATATAGCTTGCTAATTACTTACTTTGAGAACATTTACAAGGGATTTAGTGATATCATCTTTCCACAGAAAATTTCTATGGGTATTTTTTTTTTCTATGAGTTTTACCTTAAAAGTTATAAAATGGTCCAAAGAGCCTACCTAATTCAATTGGAACCATGGTAATATCAAGGATGACTTTCAAATGCAGTCTTACAGCAATTCAGATATGCATAACCACACAAGGTAAAATAATGCACTTTTTCTAAGTGTAGGAAAATGGAGCTTTTTCATCAGATTGCTAGTTCTAAAAAAACATTCACAGTACAATCTAAGTACCCTTTAGAGAAGAATATGTACTTGTTCAGACACTATTTTTAAAAATAAGCTTGGGCTTCCCTGGTGGCGCAGTGGTTGAGAGTCTGCCTGCCGATGCAGGGGACACGGGTTCGTGCCCCAGTCCAGGAAGATCCCACATGCCGCTGAGCGGCTGGGCCCGTGAGCCATGGCCGCTGAGCCTGCGCGTCCGGAGCCTGTGCTCCGCAACGGGCCCGCGTACCGCAAAACAAAAATAAATAAATAAACTTTTTTTTTTGGCTGTGCCTCGTGTCTTGCGGGATCTTAGTTCTCCAAGGAGGGATTGAACCTGAGCCCTAGGCAGTGAAAGCGCAGAGTCCTAACCACTGGACCGCCAGGGAATTCCCTAAAAGTAATTTTTCTAAAGTTAAGTAAATTAAGGTAATCCAATTCAAAGCGTTGGGTGGTCACTAAAGATGTTAACAGAGTTTATAACAAAGAATGCTAAAAGAAAAAAGCAAGATGAAAAATTGTACAGAAGGTCTGATCAATACTATGTAAATAATGTGTCTGGAGAGAGCATACCAAAGTGCTAATGATGGTTTTCTCTGGATTGTGTGGCTTCCTCCTTTATATCAACACAAATTTTCAAAAGGATAATGAGCATGGGCTACTTTTAGAGTGGAAAAGACAACTTTTAAGAGCACTAAGGGAATCCAAAGTTTATGTTAATTACTGGCTTCTTTTACTTTGTAGTTTAAAAAGATACTGACAGGAAAAACTAAAAGCTTATCCAAGCCTTTTCTTTTTGTTCATAAGGCTCATGGAAATGAAAAAGTCTTGTAATTGCATTTTATGACTGCTAGGATATTAAGTCTCACAAAGAAAAATGCTAACAATGCCTCTTCTCTTACTTAAATGTGGAGGGATAAAAGACAACATCAGAACACTTATTTGTAGTTTTAGAGTGATGTTTTACAATTACACTAGAAAAAAACAAAGTAAAGCGACATTGGTATGTCCCTTTAACAGAGCTGCTATATTCTAGCTACACTTACAGCTATTTCAACTAACAATCATTCACCTAGTCCATGCCAGGCATACTTTTTCCATTAAAATCAAAAATATATATTGTAGAAAAGAATTTTGTTCACAGATGCAATAAAAATTACTTTTAGGAACCCAGAAAATTATATTACCCTAACCTAGAATATAGTAAAATATTATCAGAAGGACTCAAATATTATCAATAATATTTACTATTTTCCAAATAATTCCCAAATGAGAATATTAAAAGTAAATAGTGGACAGCACCAGACACTCAGTAGTATAACTAATGACTAATTTATCCTTCTTTCCATAGAAGTATTATTTCCTAAAATCTTACTTAAAATACTTCTAAGACAAACCCACATGATATTCCTCAAAGTCTTATTTACTGATTGAGCAAAACAAAAATTGTTAAATACTGTCACTGGGGTTCAGTCACTCCTAATAGTTTTTTTTTTTTTTTTTTTTTTTTTTTTTTTTTGGTACGTGGGCCTCTCACTGTTGTGGCCTCTCCGGTTGTGGAGCACAGGCTC
>NW_006796752.1:2811219-2846041 GCF_000442215.2 Lipotes vexillifer | reverse complement strand
CCCGCGTCTCCTGCATCGGCAGGCGGACTCTCAAGCACTGCGCCACCAGGGAAGCCCACTCCTAATAGTTTTAATACAAAATCAAGTTAATTATTACATAGAATTTTGACAGAATTTTGTTTTATACTTTCCTTATAGCATTTTACTTGTTTTATACTTTCCCTTTGCTTGCACTTGCTTGCTTTTTCAAGACTTCTTAGCCCAGTAAACATATATTGTCTATTTTGCACCTTGGAACAAGAAGAGAAAACAGCACAAAAAGCTAATGGCTAAGACTTCCCTGGTGGCGCAGTGGTTGAGAGTCTGCCTGCCAATGCAGGGGACACAGGTTCGTGCCCCGGTCCGGGAGGATCCCACGTGCCGCGAAGCGGCTGGGCCCGTGAGCCACGGTGGCTCAGCCTGAGCATCCAGAGCCTGTGCTCGTAATGGGAGAGGCCACAACAGTGAGGCCCGCGTACCGCAAAAACAAAAAAACACAAAAACAAAGCTAATGGCTAAAACATTTAGTCTCACTAAATAAGGGATTATTTTAGTGTCTATATGTGTAAGTATCTGAAAGGATCAGCAAACTAGTAGTTTTGCCTGACTGAAGGTCTTATTTGCAACCAAATGGGCTTTTAACTTAATTAGAGACAAATCTGGTGTTCTCATTAGAGACTGTTAACTCAATAAAATAGTTTTTATTTCTTGAGCTCAGAAAAATACTTATCTCAGGCAGGAAGATGATTGCCTTAAAGGAAATGAGTTGCTGCAGCTGATAACGGTGACTAGAATAAAAAAGTGGCCAAGATGATAGTATAGGATGAATAAAATTCTGGATACCCATGCAATCTATTTTTTAGAGTGAATGTTACTTTATTAACCCTTTTAAATGAAAATTCTGATTTTCTGCTGTGACAAACTAACAAATATTTGCTGCTTTAGTATTACGTCTCACCATTTGTTCCTATGAAAGTGTGACAAGCAAATTATCTTTTTTCTGCATTGGTATATATTTTTTAAAAAGTCATCACACTCTTTTATCATAAACTTGAGAAAAGATCAAATTAAAAGGTCACATTCTTTGATTTATGTGAAAGACAAAATAATTATAAATCCACAGAATATTCTAAACCTAATCAGTAAAATGGATAGTAATTACCAGGTTCAGTTAAAAATCTCAAAAGTGAAATAAAGGACTTGCTACCTGAAATAACAGACCTACTTATTATCAATGCAAACATGCCAGAGACAGATGAACTGCCAAACTAACTTTCATCAACAAAAATGGTTCAGGGCTTCCCTGGTGGCGCAGTGGTTGAGAATCTGCCTGCCAATGCAGGGAATATGGGTTCGAGCCCTGGTCTGGTAAAATCCCACATGCCGCGGAGCAACTAAGCCCGTGCACCACAGCTACTGAGCCTGCGCGTCTGGAGCCTGTGCTCCGCAACAAGAGAAGGCCGCAACAGTGAGACGCCCGCGCACCGCGATGAAGAGTGGCCCCCCGCTCACCGCAACTAGAGAAAGCCCTCTCACAGAAACGAAGACCCAACACAGCCAAAAATAAATAAATTCATTTAAAAAACAAACAAACAGGGCTTCCCTGGTGGTGCAGTGGTTGAGAGTCCGCCTGCCAATGCAGAGGACACAGGCTCGTGCCCCGGTCTGGGAAGATCCCACATGCCGCGGAGCGGCTAGGCCCGTGAGCCATGGCCGCTGAGCCTGTGCGTCCGGAGCCTGTGCTCCGCAACGGGAGAGGCCACAGCAGTGAGAGGCCCGCGTATTGCAAAAAAAATTAATAAATAAATAAAACAAACAAACAATATCTTAAAAAAAAAAGGGGGGGTGTCAAAAGATGATCCTGGCTAATAAGAAAAATAACAATATATTTAAAGAACACAAAAGGAAATGTTTCCATATAGTGGGAAGTTGGAAGGGACAAGGGGGAGGTGTTGGTGACATAGTCTATTTACCATTCCAAGACTCAAAAATACCTGAAAACCAAGCCACCACACCAAAAAATGAACTTAAATAGAGATATGATACTTTAAGCCATAAAGAGAGCAAATGGCTTTCTAGTCTGCAGGATATGACAGTTAATAAACTTAATATATTAACTATATATCAAAAGAGGGGATTGCTCAACCCTAGAAGCAATAAGTAAATGAGTGAACAAATGAATGAAAGAGTAAATAATAATCACAGAGGCAAACATATTCTATGCCCATTCAAGTTATTGTCTAAAGGAAAAGAGAAACCTTAGCTAAGCTAACTAGAACATTACTGGGTTTTTGGTAAGAATATTTTATGGTGGGTGAGACTTTCTCAAGCCATACTAGCTGAGAAGACTCTGGTTCTAAAGATCTACTAGATCCCTTTGTTTGGATTCTAAACAACCTTTTTGAAAACTTTGGCTTCCCAACTGGTAACCTGCACATAGTAAGAGAATATGCTGGAAAGGTTGACTTAAAATATCTAGTCTGTCTGACAGTTCCGCTTCTTATTGCCAATACATGTATATAAACTAAAAGATAAATGAGTTAATCAGTCTCTCATAATTAACATTAAGTCTGCCCCTAACAGTCTGATCTTACTGTATCAAAAAAAAAAAAAAGTTTCTAAGCCTAGAGGAATCACTGGATTATGGTTCATCAATATAAACGAATATAAATGACCCCTTAAGAGAATTATGCCAGCCATAAACCTTATTGCTTTCTAAACTTAGTAAGGACAGTTTCAGCTTGTGTGGTAAGGCTTTCCACCTGAAACTGGAACAGACAGAGTGGGTTCTGTAAAGAAATGGTTGTACTGAAAGATTCAAAATGTTTACTCTTAAAAATAAGCAATTATATAAGAATTTATTATCAGGAGCTGATCACAGATGTGCTTATATAGCCACAAAGATGTTCATCTCACTTACTGGTAAAAAATCAGGAAGAGTTCAAATGTGGGTGGGATGGCTATGGTTCACTGTAGATTTCATGTCATGAAAACATGTTTACCATCTATTAAATAATAACAGCAGACTATGAAATAGATTACAACTTTGTAAAAGAAATAAATTCCTAGGGAATAAAAGGGAAGAATAAAGCCAAATGCCACAGTGCTACCTCTCGGAGATGGGAATATGGATATTATTTTTTGTTATCTCCAATTACTCCACCCCCTCTTTTTGCCTCAAGTTAATAAAGAAAAAAGGAGAAAACCCATACCTTACTATTAATAGCCACTACTGGGTTGTCTGCTCTTACATATGGAACAAGCATTTCTGCTATCACTTTTCTGCTCCCAAGGCCACAGGTAACTTGTTCAGAGAAGGAAGGCTGTCTAGCTGAATCAGAGATTCTCTCTCCACATGAGATGGGAGACACTGAGTCTCTCTGAGTGACTGAACTTGTAATATAGAAACCAAATCCCATGAGTGGTCACATTCAACCAGACTAGTGAGAGAGAATGTTGCAGATATGCAGAGAAAAGCAGAGGCAAGCGTTAAGAAGACACAGCTTGGTTTCTGATGGCTATTCCATAGCCTGTTCTCGTCTTCTTGGAAGTCCTGTTGAATTTCTGCCCTTAGGTTCTACAAGATAACGACTTCCTGTACCCTTTTAATACATCTATCTGCCTTCTATGCTTACGCTGGTGAGCTGGTTTCAATTACTTGCAATCAGAATTCTGATAGAGTTCAATGAACTGCAGAAAAAAACAACCTACATATGGTTTTCAAACTCAGGAAAAGAGGCTCAATCTTCCACATTAAAGAAATGCAAATCAAAATTATGGGATATAAATTTTCACTTTCCAGAGTAGCAAAGATTTACAAAAACTAATAATACACTGTGCTGGGAAAGGAGTGAAGAAATAGGGACTTTCATATTTTTAGATGAAGTATAAATTAGAAGTCAATTTTTACAATATCTACCAAAATTTAAAATGCACATATCCTCTGACTGAGCAATTCCATTTCTAGTAATTTATGCTATAAATTATCAGAGATATGTATAAGAATATTCACTGAGCACTGTTTGCGATGAAAACAATCTAGAAACAACCCAAATGTTCATCACCAAGAGATGGATTAAATAAATTATGGTATCCATAAATGTGATACTATACATCTCTTTAAAAAGAATGAATTTGAGGGCCTCCCTGGTGGCGCAGTGGTTGGGAGTCCGCCTGCCGATGCAGGGGATACGGGTTCGTGCCCCGGTACGGGAGGATCCCACATGCCGTGGAGCGGCTGGGCCCGTGAGCCATGGGCGCTGAGCTTGCGCGTCCGACAACGAGAAAGGCCACGACAGTGAGAGGCCCACATATCGCAAAAAAAAAAAAAAAAAAGAATGAATTTGAAATTTTCCATAATGAAGAGTAAAAAAAAAAAAGAATGAAGACCTATAAGTGCTAATATAGAACAACCTCCAAGATGTTTTTTTGTGTTTTTTTTGCGGTACGCGGGCCTCTCACTGTTGTGGCCTCTCCTGTTGCGGAGCACAGGCTCTGGACATGCAGGCTCAGAGGCCATGGCTCATGGGCCTAGCCGCTCCACGGCATGTGGGATCTTCCCAGACTGGGGGAGGAACCCGTGTCCCCTGCATTGGCAGGCGGACTCCCAACCACTGTGCCACCAAGGAAGCCCAACTCCAAGATATTTTTAAGTGATTAAAAACAAGGTGCAGGAACTGTGAGAGAAGTACACTACCGTCTGTATAAAAAACAGTAGAGACGTATGTGTACACACACACACACACTTCTATATGCAAAGAATATTTCTAAAAAGTTGAAAAATACTGGTAACAGGGAGACATCCTTTGGGATGAGAACTGATATATCAAGGGTCAGGTAGAGTGAGACTTAGGCATGTATACAGTACTTTTATGTAAAAATGAATTCAAATTAACAATGAACTAACACGTATAAAAATGGTAAATCATGCATCCGATGATATAGTAGATTATCAGTCTTAAGAGGGACTGGAACAAAAATTCAGAACACTGAGTTCTAAAATTTTATTTCTTAAAAAAAAATCTTAGTCTTCTCACTGATTTACTCAATAAGAACTTGAACCTTGTCCTCATTATGGCGATCAGGTTCCTATTTTCATTATATAGTAACTGATTATCAGACAAGAGGTAGTAGAAAGTATTAGAAGAGACAAGTACTTAATTAACCAATTCCAAACTCAAAGTGATGAACTTACTAAATCTTAGCTATCTCTATTGTTTAATGGAGTGTGGCAGATATTTTTCCATAGTATGAACAATTTATACTTAAAATAAACCATTTGATGGCAAGCATTTGTCTCTCAAACCACATTTCCTATTCTATAAAAGTATAGCTCAAATTTAAAATGTATTTTGATTATTCATGAAACCAGCAATAATTTTTTTTTTTTTTTTTCCTTTGCGTTATGCGGGCCTCTCACTGTTGTGGCCTCTCCCATTTGCGGAGCACAGGCTCCAGACGCGCAGGCTCAGCGGCCATGGCTCACGGGCCCAGCCGCTCCGCGGCATGTGGGATCTTCCCGAAACGGGGCACGAACCCGCGTCCCCTGCATCGGCAGGCGGACTCTCAAGCACTGCGCCACCAGGGAAGCCCCAGCAATAATTTTTATTAAGCATTTTTGTGTCAAATACTAGGTTATGCATTTTTCATATGACAGTTCTAGTCCTCACAACAATCTTACAAGGTAGATGGTATTATGCTTATTTTACAGATGAGGAAACCGACATATAGAGAAGTTAAAGTGCTTTGCCCAGCATCGCAGAATTAACTAGTTATTAGAGCTAGGTTCTAGTCCGGAGGTCTATCTGATTCTGAAGCCAGTACTTTTGACACATCATGGGGCTTGCACTATGTGTTTATTAAAAACAGTATTATACATTAGTACAGAAATTTAAAGTTGTATAACATATATTAGTAAAAACAACTATTCCCAAGCTTTACTCCTTCTGTGATTCGTCTCCACTATTTTTTCTTTATAGACCCAAGGTTTACAACTGGCAGTACGGATTATCAAAGTTTTCATGGTCTTATGTTCTATATCCTCTTCCTAGAAACCTGCCACCACACTCCACTTCTAATATAATGTATCTTGGGGTTTTTTCTGCCATTTAAGAGACACATGGGTGTATATAGGTAGACTATCCAGTGTGGCCCGAGCTCCGGAAAATACTTGGCACACAATAAACACTAAAGAAATACTGGATGATGTGAAGAGTATAACCTAACTGCACAGTGGTGGGATGGGACTGTCACTGCCCTAATCCAGAGCTGATCTTTGCCATCACTAATGGTGGAACAACCAGATATGCTATGTCTCCCAATGTGATGCAATGTGATATATACATTACCTAGGATGAATTCTAATCAAAAATATTTAACTTGTCTCCATCGAGCTGAAGCTAACTTCCAGTTTCCAGGAAACAGCTAAATGCAGCTAAGCGACACCATAAGGAAGCAATCAGACTAATACAGAAGGTGGAATATTTCTCTGGACAACTTGACCATGAACAAGTCAGAATCATGAAAAAGGAACTGTTTTGAAATAAAAGACTTCATGGAAATAACCAGATGCAGTAAGTAGTCCTGGACTGGATCCAAGTTCATTAAAGGACAGTTTGGAAAAGACTAGGGAAATATGAATATGGATTGGATATTAAATAATATGAAAGAATTATTCTTAACTTTGAGGTTAATTTTGCCTATGTTATTGTCTTAAAGATGGATCTTCAAGTAAATATATGTATTTTATATATGTATAACTATATGTATATAATTTTTTTAAAAAAAACATTGGCTGAATGATTGAACGAATGAAAAAGTCTGGGCTGCAGATATAGTTTTGATAGTCAATAGCAAGCATGGTAATCAAAACCACGAGAACAGATGAGATCATCTAGGAAAGTATCAAGGCAAGACGAAGAGAGGGAATATCAACATTTCAGACACTAGAAAAAGTGCTATCAAATTGAAAGTGAGTAGCTGGAGAAGAGGACCATGAGGGAAATTGTACTCCTGAAGCTAATGGAAGAGAGTTTCAAGACAGATTAAAGCAATTAAAAATGTCAGATCCTAAACAGAGATCAAGGTGAATAAAGACTGAAAAGAGGCTAACAAATAACAAATAGAAGGTCACTGATGACCTGACTGAGAAGAGTTTCAGTAGACTGACTGGAGCAGAAGTCAGAGGAGTGAGCTGCAGTTGAAGAAGTGGAGACATCACTCCTCTTACAAAGTTTGTAGCTTCTCAGAAAGATGAAAACCTGTATAAATAATACATATTGTTCAGATAAGGAAATTCCTAGTGATTAGTACTAACATGCAGTAACAGGTAAGTGGAAGACAGAATATAAAGGATAGAAGGTGATGGCAGAGTTGTAAAATAAAGGATTCCTCCAGATTCCTCATGTAATACATAAAATATAAAATTTACACAAAATAAATACCTGCTATTATATTTACAATAGTCTGCAAATTCAATAAAACTATAGTTTGATTTTTTTCCTACTGGCCTCCTAAAGAAAAATGATATCATAACCTTATATAGATGTGTTTCACTGTATGAAATGGATTGGTTCCCTTAAAAGTTGGATGTGAAATTGTATTTTTGTAAATCAAATAACTAAGAAAATCAGAAAATTCTCTAGTTATAATGTAAGCCTAATTACCTTTAGGCTGCAATCTGATTTCATTCCGGTCATATCTTTATAAACAAATAATTTTAATATAAATGACTTTTGATTCTACAACATATATTCCTTGGTCCCTATTCTATCCTATGCAGATGGGAGATATGGGGGATAGATATTATTAACTCTATTTGACCAAAACCATTCTGTCTACCACAGGGGATTCTGTTTGTAAAAATATATGATTCTCCCCTTGGAAAGACACTGTTTGCCCAGAAAAGCTCTGGAACAGCCCCAAAGCTGTTTAGCTTTCTTAATTAATACATTTAAGAACCTTGGTCTGTCACATTCTTAGGCTCAGCCAAAGTCTCTTAACAGTCCTAAATGGAAGAACTTAAAAAAAAATCATCAGTATATTTTATAGAATAAAACTGTAGTTTTTGTTCTTTGTTAAAAGACTAGGAGTAAAGTATTTTATATCTCTTTTTTTTTTAATTTGTTTTATTTTTTTTGGCTGTGTTGGGTCTTCGTTGCTGCGTGCGGGCTTTCTCTAGTCGCGGCAAACGGGGGCTACTCTTCGCTGCGGAGCACGGGCTCTAGGTGCGCGGGCTTCAGTAGTTGTGGTGCACAGGCTCAGTAGCTGTGGCTCACGGGCTCTAGATTGCAGGCTCAGTAGTTGTGGCTCACAGGCTTAGTCGCTCTGCAGCATGTGGGTTCTTCCCAGGCCAGGGGTCAAACCCGTGTCCCCTGCATTGGCAGGCGGATTCTTAACCACTGCACCGCTAGGGAAGTCATTATATTTCTTTCTTATAAAACAATTACTTTTAACTAAAGTCGCCTGACTTTGAAGAGAAAATGCACTCTAATCCTAATACGAAGAAATATTATGTTAATTTTTTAAAAAATAAATTTATTTATTTATTTATTTATTTATTTTTGGCTGTGCTGGGTCTTCGTTTCTGTGCGAGGGCTTTCTCCAGTTGCAGCGAGTGGGGGCCACTCTTCATTGCAGTGCATGGGCCTCTCACTGTCGCGGCCTCTCCCGTTGTGGAGCACAGGCTCCAGACACGCAGGCTCAGTAGCTGTGGTGCACGGGCTTAGTTGCTCCACGGCATGTGGGATCTTCCCAGACCAGGGCTCAAACCCGTGTCCCCTGCAATGGCAGGCAGTTTCCCAACCACTGCGCCACCAGGGAAGCCCCTATGTTAATTTTTGTAATAATAGTTACTCAATATTGTATCCAATTTATAAAGAAGTTCAGACTGTCAAGTACTGGGAGTTTTCTTAAAGTGGGTCAGACCAACACTACACTATATAAATAATAACGGCCAATAATTTTTAAAGCACTTCCTATGTACCACTTCCTATGCTGAGAAGCTTAAGGATTACTGCATTAAATAGTTTCAATGGCAAAACCTGTGAAGTAAGCACCATTTATCATAATTTTCATTTTACGTATGAAGAAACAGATTAAATATTGCTATATCCAAACTAGTGTAGATTTTAAAGACATGCTATCTCACAATATGCTGAATTTTAATCACATGCCAAAAGAATGATAATCAAAATCAATGCCAAAAATGTGGTTTGAGAGCTATGCTATAGTAAATTTATAGAAAAAGTGGAGATGGTATGGGAAAATAAACATCAGTTTTACACAATGTGAATATATTTAACACTATTAAACAGTACACTTAAAAATGTACTTAACCATCCTAACCACTTAAATGGTTAGGATGGTAAATTTTATGTTATGTGTTTTTTACCACACACACCAAAAACGTTAGCTTTGTTAGAAAAATATTTAAAAGATTCTTTACTATAATATTTCTCACAATAGCCAATTTTTGCTTATTCACAGTAAAACACGTTTAATACTATTCCTTCCCTTATTAAGGCACAGAGATTATTTTTCTACAGTTTATGAATTAAAATCTATAGGTGTTTTAAATCTAGTAACTGTGGCAATGAGAAAAGATCTGAAGCCTTGGTTTTACATCTGAGAACCCCCCCAATCTATATCAGCTTACTTACTTCACCTCTATATTTCATGCTGTCTGTTAGGAAAAAGGTTAGTCTGTGAATATACAAATTGTTTTTTATAAGTAGAGGCAGTCCAACAGAGTCTAACAAAGTCTAGCTACCTTACATCTTTAGGGAAAGAAAAAGTGGAATAAATTTGGTACCCTACAAAGGTTAAGAGAAATTAAAGAAATATGTTGAAACATGCATAGCTGCAAAGACCTTCTGCAATGCATGCCATCTCGTAGCTCAGAATAACAGTAATGAAAAATGCTATTGTTGAATCTAGTCTTCACTGGGAGAGAAATTCTAATGATTTGTAATCCAAAATAAATCTCAAATTATATAAAGCAACATGCAGATGATATATATAAATGACTACACTGAGATTACACTCAGGAAGTTTTAAAATATTTTAAAAACAAAAATTTTTGTTAATTATGTTGTAGCTAACATGTAAACAGTCTTCTTACCTGCGTGGCCTTGTCCTTGGGGACATCATTTCATTCCCAAGTATGTGGTACCGTCTTGCTTCATGCAACAGCTGATAACACTCAGGAGAATTCTGGATCAGTTGGTCCACCTCAACTGTTTGAACAAAGTAGTTGGGATGCAACAAAGGGAGTCTCACATGTGTCAGGAGCTCATGTAACAGTGGTCTTCTCAGATCAACAGCACGATAGACCCAACGCATGACGGCTTCAAAAACCATCTCCTCTTTGCCAATGACAAGTTCATCACTACAAATATAATCAATAAGTTCATCTTTGTCAAGCTCAAGAAATTCTTCATGCTGGGACACATCCTCAAAAGTCTGTAATGCAAAATTCTTGCATTTTGTGAAGAGTGTTTTGAGGGAATGGGTATCAGCAAAGCGCTGGATTCCTAAGCAATTGCAAGGATCAAGTTGCTCCTCCAAGAACTTGGCACATGCATCACGGAGAACACTAATCTGAAAAAGGCTTGATGTTTCAAAGAGATACTGTACATTCTCTGTAGTGATCTTCACTTTTCCAGTATAAACATACTGCAAAAAACATTCCATAGCTTCAGCTAAAATACCATTGATCTCAACCAACATTTCTCGGCTTTCCCTGTGGTCATTACAAAACATAGCTCTGAAGTAGCTACTACAGGCTGAGAGAACAGCTCTATGGCAAGGAAATTCTTTTCCTTCCACACAAATGATAACATCTGTGAACAAACGACTATCTCGGAATTCATTAAATATCTGGAGTATGTTTTCAGCATGGGATGATCCTGAAGAGAAGTCAAAAAACTCACGGCCTGTCAGAGATTTAGGGTCCATTTCAAAAACTTTACGCTTTGTTGCTGGTGAATCACGCACTCCGAGATCCTCTCTGTTTAGTCTTCGTCCCAATATTAGTACCATTGTTACATCAGTTGACTATATAATTGTTGAGAAATAACTGTTAAGGATCTTCCTTATGTGGCTAAAAGTAAAAAAAATTAAACCATTTCAATATGTAGAAAGTTCAGTACTCAACACTCATTTTGATGTAAACACTACAATAAAATTACACAATCAATATATTTCATACAGGCTTTAGAGCACTATATCTCATTTTAATAAAAACTGATAAATAACCTTCTGTTTCCCTTTTACACAACTGGGTTTCAGTTACTGAATGTAGAGTTAAGTCAGAATGCTGTAAGACACAGAACTTGAGTACATTCAAACCCTAATATAAATGTTTATTATTTTAACATAGTGCTGCTAAGAAGAATTCAGCTATATCTACCAATGGCCTTTAAAAATATGTATGTTGTTTGACCAGTAAGTAGATAGATTGCTTTCTAGCAATCTATCCTAAGGAAATAATCAGGATTATACGGAAAGATTTATCTATAGTTGTTCAATGCTGTATTAATAGAAAATACTTAAAACAACCTAAGTACCCTACAGTAGCAGATTAGTTAAACCACAGTACATATTAAGGATGGAACACAGTCCCTGCAGCCATTAAAAACTAAACAGACTATTTAATGACACGGGGAAGCATTAACCAGATAGTAAGTAAAAAGCAGATGTCAAAACATATGCAAATGGATATAAATACACTACCAAATGTAAAATAGATAGCTAATGGGAAGCAGCCACATAGCACAGGGAGATCAGCTCGGTGCTGTGTGTCACCTAGAGGGGTGGGATAGGGAGGGTGGGAGGGAGACATAAGAGGGAGGAGATATGGGGATATATGTATATGTATAGCTGATTCACTTTGTCATACAGCAGAAACTAACACACCATTGTAAAGCAATTATACTCCAATAAAGATGTTAAAAAAAAACTGAAGCAAGAGTTAGAGCTGGACTAGGGGTATCTGATAAGAATTTTTCTCAGATTCTCCCCATTCTAGGTAGGTCTCTAAGAATTTTTATCTAAAGCAGCTGGGAGACTTATGAAGCTCTCTGTATGCTACATAGGCACATATTATAGTATAGATGTATGTATGTATAAATGTTTTTACTGCTGGAAAAGGACAAAAAAACACAAAAAACATACAAACAAAAAACGTATGCAAAGAAGGGTGCAGTGGATAAGACTGCACTCCCAATACAGGGGTCCCGGGTTCGATCACTGGTCAGGGAACTAGATCCCATATGCATGCCGCAACTAAGGAGCCGACATGCTGCAACCAAGAAGCTGGTGAGCCGCAACTAAGGAGCCCAACTGCCACAACCAAATAAATAAATATTTTAAAAAATAGGGGCTTCCCTGGTGGCGCAGTGGTTGAGAATCTGCCTGCTAGTGCAGGGGACACGGGTTCGAGCCCTGGTCTGGGAGGATCCCACGTGCCGTGGAGCAACTAGTCCCGTGAGCCACAACTACTGAGCCTGCGCCTCTGGAGCCTGTGCTCCGCAACAAGAGAGGCCGCGATAGTGAGAGGCCCGCGCACCGCAATGAAGAGTGGCCCCCACTTGCCACAACTAGAGAAAGCCCTAGCACAGAAACGAAGACCCAGCACAGCCAAAATAAATTTAAAAAAAAAAAAAAAAAAAAAACAAGTAGGAAAACATAAATGAAAAGACACTCTGCTTTCTGTATCCAATAATTTTACTGTATCTGGTATTCGTTATCTGGTATCTTATTGTATCTGTATCTGATAAATTTGGGGATAGCATATTGAGTGAGTTGGATTAATATAAGGCTGATTAAAATTTTATATGAGTTAAAGGTCTTTTTATGCTATTTTCTGCCCCTTAATTCTCATGGCTATTTTCTTTGATTGTTGACTGCCAAGAGGTCTTCCACTGCTTTACCAGAAAATCCTGAATTAGAACAGCTATAAAATCACCTGGTATTAAATGCATTCAAAAGCAACAAGATACTTGTCTACTGCTTTGTATGTAAAAGAGACTATCTCATAGATCTGGGCTATTTCCTTCCAAGAAGCTTCTGTGTGGCTTTTTGGACAGCCTCACTTTCTCTGGACTTTCTGAGAACTCTTCCATGAACTAGTCCACAACAGCACAAAACATAAACTCTTTGTATTGATGACACACTAGATGATTTATGCAATTGTGTCTTAGGAATATGAGATGCACTTCAGAGTGTATCCTTTGGGCTTCCAGATGTAATTCAGTAGACTTTAAAATTAGACTGAATTCTTCTAAAACTTTAGCAAATATCAAAGCATCATTATTCCCATCAGGAAAAAGTAGTAAATAAGTAGGCAAAACATGACGACAATGTTTGTTCCAAAGAAATATAATGACTGAAAATAATACCTACATAAGTTAGTGGATGCAAGGGTGACTGGACTCTCAATGACTGACTGCCAAAGACACATAATTTGTCTAGAAAAGGTAGTATCCCTTTCTTTCTCTCATTTCCTTCAGGAGCTTTATTCTTGGAACTAAACTCTCACTTGAAAGGAAGATTTTTAAGAGAAAGATTCTTCTGGTTAAGAGTGCTCTAGAGTTTATTTCCAACTACAGAACTCATAAATGTTGTAGACCTAGTTTCAGATTGCTAGGTAGATTTAAAAATTACCTGTTTTTGGCCTATGTCCCAGAAAAATGAAGGGAGATAACTTATTTTAGTGTCTTTTGGACTGGAGAAATGGTAGAATAGAGACTGAGGATACTCCTTTGAGGAGTAGAAAGGAGTGTGTAAACAGTTTATTTGGGGGCTTCCCTGGTGGCACAGTGGTTAAGAAGCCGCCTGCCAATGCAGGGGACATGGGTTTGAGCCCTGTTCCTGGAAGATCCCTCATGCCACGGAGCAACTAAGCCCATGAGCCACAACCACTGAGCCTGCACTCTCAACTAAAGAAAGCCCGCGTGCAGCAACGAAGACCCAACGCATCCAAAAATAAATAAATTTATTAAAAAAAAAAAAAGAAGTTTATTTGGTAACAGAAAAGTCTGTGATGCTGCCTTCCTATCTGATCTTGAGGATAGAATTGTTCCCTGTTACTCTGATGGTCTGTGACCCCTGGTTGAAGGAAAATGATTTACATTTTCTAATAACAATACTTAGAGAGTTTATAAATGTTATAAATATAATACCTTTTTAGCATTTGCTTGATCAAAGCCCCAGTTTTTCCACACCTAAAATAAATGGAAAACAGCAACACATAAATCAGATAGTAATCACTTTGTGTATAATTGGTGTTATTTACTAATATGTTGAAAGAAGGTTTTAGTAGATTTCAGTTTGTGACTGGAAGTTTACTTCTGCATAGGAAAACCAATCCTGAATAATCCTTAAAGCAAATTAATAACTTTATGCTATATCTAAAATAGTTTCCTTATTTATCAACTTCCTTACTTGACAATTTTATCCTGCAGTAAGGTTTCTTGAGTGAAAGATGAGTAAACAAATATTCATGTCAACATCAAGCTAACAGTGGAACTGAGATGAGGAAACATATCCTATGATAACTCTGCATTGGATATTTGAAGAATGTCTGGTAACTAATGTTTCATCTGAGTTTGGGGTCATTAAATAATTCTGAGTTGATCTAGCAATACTACCCAAAGCAAACAGTTTAGTCATTATATATTTTATATAACTATGAAAGCAATGACAAAATCTCAAGTATTCTGGGTAATTCAGGAAAAAACATTTCAGTTTTTAATTCTTAGTTATCTAGATTATCCATATAGAATCACCATGTTTATCAAGTAATTATGTTAAATCTTTTTGTATATAAATGCATATTTCTTCTGCTTTTTTGATCCTTATAGACTTTAGTACCTGTAGAAACCAACCAATTCAGCACAATTTTCCATTGCTGTTGTTGGAAGGGGAAGAGAGGAATGCTTAAGAGAGAATACTGGAACCTTGAACTGTACACAGTATACCCATAGTATTTAAGCACAAGTGATTCTGGTTTCTGGCCTAGATTATCTATAAATAGAACTCATAAATTCTTAACAAGTTTAGGCAAATTCAAAAGTGGATCCAGAAAACCAAGATATGGACTACTGATTTTTTTCTACATGTATACACAAACACATCTCTATACCCTGATTATTGTTTGATTGCGAAGTGAATGTTATTTTGCTTGTTTCCTTATTTGCAGAAGTCAATCTAACTTGTGTATATCTTGGTAAAGAATATTTCAACTTGGTCAAATTAGGGGATTATTAGTCCTAGCTAAGTAAGTTTTTCCCCCAATAAGACAATAAGATCCTGAGCCAATGTAGGGATTTGAGTCAATTCAAGCAACAATTCTAGAGAGCCTACCCCTTGTCTGCCACTGGGATGGTGAATATTGGATTCAGATCCAATTTTAGATGCTGTGGGGTTGGCTAAGATTAGAATCAAACAAGAACTCAAAGATTGATACTAAAATAGATTCAAATTCTCAGTGTTTCTCTAGCAGAAAACACAAATTGTTTTTCTGCTGGAGTGCAAATGGGAATAGATTCTCTCATGACTGATCTAGTCTAGAATTATACCTTAAGGAGTAGAAGGGCAAAGCAACTCACCTGGGCATTTTCTGCAGGGTTTTTAGGTAATACTTACCAACCTAATCAGTAAGGGCTAGGGACCGAGGAGGTCAGTGTACGAGGTCCAAAGGTGTTATATAGTATCAGAGTTGATTTTAGAGTGTAGAACTGCAATCAAACTTATTTTTCCTTTAGAATGAAGGACCCCTATACAAAGAAACAAGTTACTATTAGCCTTAAGATAGCATGGATTAGTGAGGGGTTTACAAAGACTAATAAACACCAGATGGTAAAGGAAACCAACAACATTTTGACTAACATGGTCCCTGCAACTTGCAGTAATGAATTGCTACATGCTATGCTCCACACTACTCCATTTTCTCAAATTGAACTTTGAATGAAGAACAACATAGCAGAAACAGCAAAATTACTAAAGAATAAGAGCTTTATCTTTAAAGATATACAGTAACTCAACAGAAGGAAAGACAGAAAACACTGTAACACAGTAAATCCATTATTTAAAAATAACTAGGAAATATTTAACATGGAACTATCTGAAACCAAGCAGTTTTTTTCACCGCATTTTCTCAAACGCTAATTTATTTGAACCATTCTATCTAATGACCATTTTTTAAAAGTTGTAAATTTATACTCTTCAATTTAAACCTTTACTCTTGGAGTAGTGGTTCCTGAACCAAATTTTACAAATGCAACACTTAAAGTCCAGTCTTTAAGCTGTTATTTTCAACATTTCTAATTTTCTTAATGAAACCACCAATAACATACTTACTCACCATAAGATATCAGAAACCAAAAAAAACCCTTAAATTTCTTTGTCTAGAATTATAGCAAGTGATTATCCCTTGTTTACATGAACCTGAAATAGTCCATACATTATTACTTTAATGAGACAAAGAGAAATAAGAGGTATCTGATGATGAAAAATTTAGGAGTTCTTAAACAATGTGTCAGACTAAACAATTATGGTTCTATAACTGAAAAAGGAATACTGTCTTCTCCCAAATCACAGAACAAAAAAATTGAACTTATATATTCACTGTTTCTCTCCCTTGCTTTAAAACTTTTGGCTACTAATATTCCCCAACCCCCAAAGGAAGAAAAAAAAATTGTTAATCATCATACTTGATATAAAGCTGTCCTACTGAAACTACTTGACATGTAAACTTAATGTCCTTGGTTTTATCTTGCTAGAAGATATCTAATGCATTGTTTTATTTTAAAATCTTAAGACCTGTAGATATATAGTTATGATTTCTTTTAGCGAAATTGTTTTTTGGGGCTTCCTTGGTGATTCAGTGGTTAAGAATCCACCTGCCAATGCAGGGGACACGGGTTCGAGCCCTGGTCCGGGAAGATCCCACATGTCGCAGAGCAACTAAGCCCATGTGCCACAACTACTGAGCCTGTGCTCTAGAGCCCGTGAGCCACAACTACTGAAGCCCATGTGCCACAACTACTGAAGCCCGCACACCTAGAGCCTGTGCTCCGCAAAGAGATGCCACCGCAATGAGAAGCCTGAGCATGGCAACGAAGAGTAGCCCCCACTCGCCGCGACTAGAGAAAGCCCGCACGCAGCAACGAAGACCCAACGCAGCCAAAAATAAAAATAAACAAAATAATTTTTTTTTAAAAATTGTTTTTGGTTCTCTTATTAGAATTAAATCTGCAAGGACATGACCCAGTACTCTGCCACTTGAACAAGTTTGAGATCCAATATTTTTCGTGACCTCTCTGGATAAAAGCACTTTTAAGTCAGTGATTTTTATTTACCTTAGTGGTGATACAAATTATTTACAAAAGTAAGTTTTAGAAAGCACTGAGTAAAGAGCAAAGCCTAATGACTTTTAGACATCAATTTAGTAGACTTTAAGATGTGCCAAATGCTGAAAAATTCTAGCCCCTGGGTGATGAATTTAGGCAGAGTGGCAAACTTTAATTTTAAAAAGCTAGTTTAGCTATTTTTTTTTTTTTTTTTTGTGGTACGCGGGCCTCTCACTGTTGTGGCCTCTCCCGTTGCAGAGCACAGGCTCCGGACGCGCAGGCTGAGCGGCCATGGCTCACGGGCCTGCTCTGCGGCATGTGGGATCTTCCTGGACCAGGGCACGAACCCATGTCCCCTGCATCGGCAGGCGGACTCCCAACCACTGCGCCACCAGGGAAGCCCCTAGCTATTGTTTTTAATAGGAGAAAGAATAGGGCTTTAAAACGTCGACAGTTGTCAAGTGGCCACATACTCTTTATTTCAGTCACAACAGAAATAGAATCATACAAAATATATATGATTATGTATTTCATATACTTATGAGAATATACTAGGATATTTTATTTACATTTCTTATACAGTCCATACCTAAATATTTATTGAAAAAGGATGTCCCAAATTCCTAGGTAAGAAAAAAGTACATACATGGACTTCTCTGGTGGTCCAGTGGTTAAGACTCTGCGCTCCCAATGCAGGGGGCCAGAGTTCGATCCCTGGTCAGGAAACTAGATCCCGCATGCTGCAACTAAGAGATCCCCCTGTGCTGCAACTAAGACCTGGTGCAGCCAAATAAATAAATATTAAAAAAAAAAAAAAGAGTATATACAAAAAATAACTGCAGTCCCTCATTTAATGAATAGTATTTGTTTTTCACAGGCTTGACCTTTGGGTTTTAATAAAATGGCAGAAAAACAAAGAAACTAATACAAAGTTTTCTGAAAAAGCATTAAGGTTTTAGCAACTTGGACAAAAGCCAAGAAAGTTTAAATTAAAGCTGATAGTAAACTCCAACTCAGAATATTATTTCTTCTTCCTGTTTAGAGACTAAACAGGCTTTGTCTGGATAAGCAGGCTTTGTCTGGATAAGCAGGCTTATGAGTGGTGGTTTTATTTTTTACAAAGGTTAGAGGTTTGCAACTTGTACTTATTTAGAAATGTTAAATGCCTTCAATGCACAAGAGATGAGGCAGTTCAGGATCACAGAAGCTGCTCCTTCTGGCATAGTCATCCCAACTTGAATTTAAAAAAAAATTAAGAATGCATACAATGAGAACTGTTCATAGTCAAGTCCTGCTTCACTCAGGGCACTCAATCTACCTCCTACAGAAATACACTGTCTTGGGTGAATTCCTACAGATTTATAGGAAAATAAAATCTGATAAAACCCAAGTTCCCTATTAAATCACAGATTAGGAAAACCGCATCTTCAACACACTGTGGCTAAAATGATTGTTCTTGTAGATTTTATTACTGTCATCATAGAAGAGTGAGCTATAATCCCCCAAACAAGGAAACAACTCATCTAAATCGGGGTACAGAAGAATCTTAACTTTTTTAGGGGGGCGGGAGGGAGGATATCCTCAAGTTATTTTTTTAAAAATAGAATTCTAATTTTACATCTTAGTCGACGGCAAGCAGATTTTTCATCTATTTTACGTATTTAACAAAAACCAACCTCGCCGGTGGACATAAACAGTCTGTACCTGCAAATACTAAGACATGATTTTTAAAAAGCTGTTCAAGAGAGCAAGTGATTAATCATTAAAATCCACTAACATTAACTGCGAAAGGTCGCTGCCTCAGGGGTGACTGTGAGGCACTCTAAAATGTGGCTTTACGGTCCTTATTTAGCTATTTAAACCCTGTTTACAGAACAGGCAGGAACTAATTCGCCTGATGGCTTTCTTCCCACCATCTGGGTAGACAGGGCGACAGGAGTTAAAGAGGGATAATTTTCCGGTCCTCCGCGGGCCCCAGAACAGGCTCAGGCAGAAGCCGCCAGGATAGCGGGTCAGCTGGGCCTAGCTCCCGAGTCCCCCGGCTCGGCAGCGCGCGCCACCAAATGCTCCGCTCGGGTCGCAGCTGACCAAGAGGCGAGCGCGCGCTCCCGCGTGTCCTCCAGATCACCTTCAAGGGGGCGGGGAAGAACTGCCTGGGCAAGGCCACCTCGCGACAAGACACCCGCCAATAAACACTCGGAACTCGCCCAGTCGTTCCGCCCGAAAGCACCCGCAGGGCCCCAATCCCCGCCGCGTTAACAGTCTTCGCCCCGAGTGTCCAGAACCTGGGGGCTGGGCCATTAGGAACTAAATTAAGAAACCGAGGCCTGGAGTGGTGGGAAGGAGAGATTAGGCGGGGACTCCGCCGGCGGAACGCCCGTTCCCCCGCCCGCGCCCGCTTCCGGGGGACCTTCTTTCCAGGGCCCGGCTCCCGGAGCTGGCCCCCAGGCGAGCGGTGGTAAACAAAGGTTCCCGGGCGGTGCGGGCGGGGGTAAGGGTCAGGTGACGGCGCCGAGCACATTTCGCAACTGCTTTAATGGGGATTCTCTAGCCTGCAGCCCTGGGACCCAACTTGACCCGTCAGTCCTCCCTGTTAGGATCAAACTGTCGCCCCCACCAAGCGGGAAGGTTTGATTTCAGGCCTTCGCATTCTCAGCGCTACCTTCGATTAAAAAAGAGCGACGCTCCGTTCGAAGCCCATCGGCAAAATGCGGGACCCCTCTCCCCAGCCCTGTCCGCCAGCTGCTCCCCGTCCCCCAGGGTGACCCGCACCTGCTACCCCCGGCCCCGGCGGCCATGCCCCTCCCAACCCGCCACCGGCGGGTGCGCCAGCAGCGCCGCTGTTCCGGGGCGGTAGTGCCAGGAGTTGGGGGTGCCCTTCCTTTCAGAGTGTGGTTGCGGAACCGGGGCTGACAACCCCCAGGGGAGCCCCGGAGACCCCTCGCCCCAAACAGGGGCCCTGCAGCCCCACCCGCAATCTCTCCTCGGACCCCTCCTCTGGCTCCGGGAGGCCGACCGCCGCAGGCTTCCCTCCTGCAGACATCCCCGTGGTCATGACCTCGGCCGCCCCTCCGTCCCCGGCTCTGGCCGGTTCCTCGCCTTTCGGCCGGTCCCGGAGCTGTCATCCCCGGGTACCTCTCAGCGAAGGCTGGAGGCGGCCAGCAGCGGTGGTCAGCAGTGGCGGCCCCCGCCGTACCTTAGCTTCCGGCGGCGCAGCGCTGTCTCCTGCGCCGGCGTCTCCTCGGGCCACCAGTCTCTCCGCAGCTCACAACAAAGGAAACATGTGACCGCCCGGGCCAAAACACTGAGCGTCACGCAACCCTGGCCAATCCGAGTGGGCGTCCCCCGCCCCGGGGGACCCTGGGAGATGTAGTTCCTATTCTGGGGGGTTGGCCGCCCCGGCAACTTGGATTTCCCGCTATAGGGCGGGTGTCGGACGTGGGGCTTGAGATCCAATCCAAGGGCTATTGACTCGGAAACAGTTTTAGGTAGAGATAGGTTAAGAAACTGCATCCGTGTTAGGAGCCTAGTAGGAAACCTCAGTCGGATGTTTATTGCCACGTCCCTAGGCAAAAGCACATAATCAAGAATTCTCAGAACCCTAGAGTTTGGGACCAGGCTTAGAGACCTTTTAATTTGACCCCTTGGTATAGAATCGGGAAATCTGAGGATCTGAGAGATGAAAGGGACTACAACCCTAGTAGCTAGACAGCGCAGGGAAACTAAATTTCACTAAATAAATAGACAGTAAATCTATTACTGTCACCTGTATCATCCTGGGTTAACTTTTTATTTTAAAAGTACATGCATATCAGACAAAGTTTTCACAAATCCCTGTTTTCTGATTCCCCAAAAGACAGTATTATATTTTTAATTTAATTTTATTTATATTTTTATACAGCAGGTTCTTATTAGTTATCCATTTTATACATATTAGTGTATATGAAATAGAGACACAAATGTAGAGAACAAATGTATGGACACCAAGAGGGGGAAGCGACAGGGGTGAGGGCATGATGAATTGGGAGATTGGGACTGACATCTATACACCAAAAGACATTATTTTATCTTTTTGTTTTAGCAAATATTTTTTTCAAGGTTGAGTACACCTCCAGATTTTGAAACATTTAACTAGTTTTTGGTTTCTGATATCAAAATTATAACTTCTCTCTCTTCCAAAATTTATGAATACAGTCATGCTTTTATTAAATAAGAGGATGTGTTCCAGTGACCAGAGGTGTATATAATATAGAAAGCTTGTGTCCAGGCCTTTTAAACAGGCTTTTTAGTTCTCTTTTCCATCTGTTATTAAAAATGAAAACACCTACCATTTATTGAGTTTCTACTAAGCTCCAGACAGAGTGCTAGGCACTTTACATATATCCTTTAATCTTCATAATAACCCAGCAAGATAGTGTTATAATCCCATTTTACAGGTGAAGAAACTAAGCCACATAGAGGATAAACATTTGGCCCTCGTCACTCAGTTACTGAGTGTTGAGGCTGGGGTTGACACATTTTTTTAAAAAAATAATTATATATGTATTAATATAGGTACATAATTATCTAAAAAGTGTATTTACAAAGTTAAATATTACAAGTCTAGTAGTACAACAGGAGTACCATCTCCCACCCTTCCTCATTCTTCATTCTCCAGAAGCAACCACTTTCAACAATTTGAGCTATTCTGATATTTACATTTATTTTTCCATATAATGTATGGCTATTTCCCATTAAGGGAGCTGTCATCCCTGTCCCCCATCCTTCCAATATCTTACATTTCTGCTTAAATAATTATTTAATGTTTATGTTATTAAGACTATGTATTTGTTGTTCAACGATGAGTTAAACAGTATACAACTTCCTTTCTTGGATGGCTTTTCATTTTTCCTTGGGTAGAAAGGCAGCTAAGCAGCTGGGGGTCCTCAATACCATCATAAAGTTCCAACTCCCTGAGAGAGCATTTAAGGGTCTTCCTGATGCACCCTGGGGCCCAACTCTGCAGCCTGAACACCAGCCTCAGTGAACTTCCCACAGGACTCTTGCCCAAAGGACTCTCGCTGTCTGTCTCCAGGCCATTCGCATCCATATCCTGCTCCCTATGCCTCTTATGCCCCCTCCTCCCCTTCACCCCATTCACTAGGTTAGCTCCTGCTCTTCCAGGAGTCAGCCTGTGAGTCCTCTTTCCAGGAAACCCTCCATTCATCCTCATTGCCCTCTGGGCTAGGTATCTCCCCTCCTTCTTCCCGCAGCAGCCCATCCTTACCTCCTTCCCAGCAGTTATCATACTAATTGTGTGACATCACACTAACACAGGGGTTAGGGGCTCTCATCCTCTGCGCACCTGAAAATCTGTGTATAGTTTATAGTCAGTCCTCCACATACCCAGTTCCTCTGTATTCTTGCTTCCACATCCACAGAGTCAACCAAACCTGGATGGTTTAGTACTGTAGTATTTACTACTGAAAAAAAAATCTGCATATAAGTGGACCTTTGCAATTCAACCCTTGTTGTTTAAGGGTCAGCTATATATTTACATGCCTTTCCCAACTGAGTATCCTCTGAAATCCCTGAGATCAGGGATGATGTCTTATTCATTTTGTGTTGCAGTATACCTAGTAGATGTTCAATATGTATCTGTTAACGGGTGAGTGATCTCTACTTCTTGAGGTTAAGGGGCCTTGAGAGAAATAAAAGTGCCTCCAGACCACTTGGGACACACTTGGACTGGCCTGCATGAAGAGGTCCTCAGATTCTCTTGGGGCAGATGGATGCAGGGTGATCAATCACAATTCTGAGAGTGGAAAGGAGTGAGGGGACTCACAGAACAGCAGCCCCGGAGACCGGCAAGGGCCTATTGATGGGTGTGGGAGCTCCTCAGGCAGCCCGCAGAATAGAGGTGGTTTTGGCATTGGTAGAGGTCCCTGGGAGTTATGTGTACCCCACAAATCAGTGAGCACGGCCGCCTGGCAGCCTTTTCCTCAGCTGGGACTGGAACAGAAGCAGAGGTGTCAAGTCCAGGGGCAATCTGCTGAAATTGAGTGATTGTAATATGATTTAAAAAAATTTTTATTGGAGTATAGTTGATTTATAGTGTTGCGTTAGTTTCAGGTGTACAGCAAAGTGAATCAGTTATACATATACATATATCCCCTCTTTTTTTTTTTTAGATTCTTTTCCCATATAGGCCATTATAGCGTATTGAATGGAGTTCCCTGTGCTATACAGCAGGTTCTTATAGTTTTTTATTTTACATATAGTAGTGTGTATATGTCAGTCCCCATCTCCCAACTCATCCCTCTCCCCTCCCCCTGTAACATGATGTATTTTACGCAGTGTTTACAATCCAGGTCAGTTTGATCATTTGAAGTAGGTAGCTACTGAGGGGAATCAGAGGGTCTTCAGACCAATTTCCTCTCCTTTCAGGGATACAGTATATTGCTGCATATTCTGTCTTCTTGCACATACCACATGGAAGTTCTTGTTTTGCTCTCCAGAGCATTCATGACAGCCTTTAAGGTCTGAAGGTGGCCGAGCATCCATAGTTCCTCCAGCCATTCTTTTATTTCTCTCCAGCCTGCTCTTCTTCCCCATGCAGACAACAGTTGGGACATAGTAAATCATCACTCCCTAAACATACCACACACTTTCAGACTTCCCTGCCTCTGCTCTAGGTCTCTTGCACTTGAAGTCCCCCTATCCCACATTCCAGTAGAAATATTGGTCATCCTTTAAGGCCCATCTCTGGTGCCACCTGTTCTCTCTCCTCTCTCCCTCACCCGTTGTGAAGCTGTGCACACATCCCACATCCTTTATAATGTGACACTAGCACTGTGTTTATACCCAGCCCTTGAATGCAGCTGGACCCTTTGACCAGCTACAGGCTCGGCACATTTGCCCCTTCCCTGAAACAAGCCCCAGCTGCAAAGCACTTGATGAATGGAGATTTTACTGAAGGTTTCACAAAGAGAATTATACAGCATCTCACACTACAAAACTCCTTAACAATTCCCTTTAAACATCTCTGCTCCCTCACCTCAGCTCCTCCTTGGTACCAGCTACTCCTCTTTTCCCACCATACACCCTCTCTCTGGGCCTCTCTCCAGCCACAAGATTGGGGTTCCTCCCCTCCCATGATCTCTGCCACCTTCCCCCTAGACAATCCCCTCTACCCTTCCACCCCACCCCCCGCCATCTCTTTTTCAGTACTTTGCATTTTCACACTCATCACCTTTCAAACAAGAGAGTTCCACTCTTCAGAAGACAGAGAATACCATAAATAACAAATTATCTCAGCGCACTCCACCCCCACCCTGTTTTCCTCCACAGACATATTTAACATCTCAGCAAGTCTGTTACACAATAACTCCTCAGAGTGCTGAGTGAAGACAAGAGTGAACACAGTACACTATTTGCTCATGGCACCTGAGCCTCTCCAGTCTTGAGGCCTACCCCTTCCCTCCCTTCTCTGGGGAAGAGAGATGTGACTCATCTCTGCAGCTCTTTTGGATGCAGAGGTCTGACTCTCTCTGACTCTATAGTTACCAGGAAGGCTGTCTCACCCAAGCCCAGACAGTCGTGGGCCCTACTAGGCCAGTTAAACCTTGGAGTCAAACACAGTAGCATTAGGATTTAGCAAGGAAAGACATAGTTGGAAAATTTTCCATTTTGAGATTTGGGAAAAGAGGTAAGTCTTCTGCCACCTAGAAGGTGAGCTCCCTACCCCTGCTCCCGAGCTTTTCCTTCTGAAACAAGAAATGTTTCTCTTGGGAGTGGTATGGGTGTGGTGGCAAGGCTTACTTTGTTCTCGAAACCATCCTTCACAGGTTGAAGTCGATGAGGTGCCAGGAATTGGTACCTAGGTGCCTCGGATCCTGTTTGTGACCAAACTTGCCACACCAGATGCAGGTAAGGATGACTGGTTACCACTGTGAGGCCTACTTGCATCCTCCCTGCATGTGATGCTGGTCCCTGTTTTTCTCTTCATTCTTCTGCCCCAAGGACATCTGATTTCACCTCCCTCTCTTCTTCCTGATTACTTCCCCAGTAATGAGAATTTAGGTGGCCCCTCTGGTCTCTGAAGAAACCTGATGTTTTGGAAGTTACTCCTGCCCTGACTGCTCTAGGTAGGCCTGATTCTCCAAGGGACACCTCATAGCACCTTGTCCCCTGACTTGCTGCAGAACCCTCTCAGGTATGAACACATATGGAAAGTGTCTTCTCCTGCTCATGGCATCTGGTCACAAGTTTAGGCCAGTTTTAAAAAATGACCATAATCCCACAGGCTGCTCAGCAGTCTGTCCCACAGATGGCTGTGAGTCCACATAGAATTTCTGCTGCTGGTCCCAGCAGACTTCGACTTCATCTCCAGTTTCTTGCTACCCTGTGACATTTAAGAGGCATGTACTAATTCCAACTTGATCTTCCTCTGCTGTCTCTGGCACTGTTCTTCCAAATGCCTGCAGTTTAGGACAGTGTGTCTTGTCCGTCTTGTGTCTTGTCCATCCCTTTTGCTTGATGGGCAGCCTCCCAAGAATCCGTCAGCAGGTAAGAAAGGGCTAGACCTGACCACGAATATCTGCAGCAGACGTTTCCTGTTCTTGAAAGACTCCATCCAGTTTCTTAGGAAATTGTGTTGGTTGAGGTTGGCCCACCTATCTCTGGCCCAAGAATTCTCACTGCTCATTGGATGCTCTGTCTGAAGCATCTGTTGTGAACAGTGCAACCTCCCAAAAACTTTAATGCAGATCTCAGAGCAGTTCCCACACACTGCTAGTCCAGGACCACCCTAATTTGTGCTGTTATTTTTCACTCCCTTACATAGCTTAGCACTTTGATAGTCATGTTCTCTATCTCCCTGTGAAGACTTGAAACCTAAGTGTTTCCACTGGCGCTTTAGACTTGAAGAGTCTAGGTTCAAAACTTAGCGTTTTTTCTTACTAGCTATATAGTCTTGTGTAAATTACTTAATCTTTCTCAGTTTTCTCATCTGTAAAAATGAGAATAAAAAACCTACCTCATAGAATTGTTTTGAAGATGAAATGAGAAAAAAATATATAGTGCCTGGGATATAGTAAGTGCTCAATAACGACAAAATTTATTACTATTATTACTGTCCCCTTCCCCACCAATTCTAGCTATGTCCTCTATGCTCTGTCCTTTGCTTTAGGAGGGGTAAAGAAGGAAAGAAAGGAGGAGTAAAAGAACATATAGCCTTTGTAAACTATATTTGATAAAAAAGCCTGAAGACATGAAGTGATTTAGAAAAGCTAGAAACCAAAGCCAGACTTTTTGAACATTCACAAGGGTGCTGTCCTCTAACTTCTTTTGTCTTTCCCAATGGGCATTTATAAGATTAAAAAAGAGAGAGACTGCCCACAAGATGTAGAAAAGCAATTTGCCTCTGGTCATAAAATATCCACACTCAAAGCCCACATCGCTCAACTTAAACCATGGTTGCCTTTGAGATGCAGACCAAGGGACTAAGAGTAGGGGTCGAGATCTTTGTTTTTTTCAGTAAGCTTTTGACAATTAAAAAAACAAAAACAAAAACTACCTACAAATATACACTTTTCAAATTAAAAAAAATGTTTTAAAAAGTGCTTGCCTGACTAATGTGATTAAATATAAGCACCTGTGCTAACTATTGTGCAATCTCTTTTGCTTCCAGCCCCAGATCTCTCTGCAACTGGCCTAGAAAACAGCGAGGGCTCCTAGGTCACCAGCACACGGGGACAGATACTCGACGCTGCTTGTGACAGCATCGCAAGCACATGCCTGACATACTTTGGAAAGGCTGCCTGGTTCTATTACTGGTGCATGAAAGTTTTGCTCCGGTAGGAAATCTCTAAATTTAGATGATTTTCAGGATGAACTCTGAGTGATCTTTGTCCCCAACACGAGTAAGGAATTGGAGGGCACCTTGCTTTTTATTATTTATTTAATTTATTTATTTACTTTATTTTAAATGCCAGAGTTGATGTTTTATAATGCAAAACTTTTGAAGATTGCCATTTAAAAAAAAATAAATTTATTTATTTACTTTTGGCCGTGTTGGGTCTTCGTTGCTGTGCGTCGGCTTTTTCTAGTTGTGCCGAGCGGGGTCTACTCTCCGTTGTGGTGCGCGGGCTTCTCACTGTGGTGGCTTCTCTTGTGTGGAGCATGGGCTCTAGGCGTGTGGGCTTCAGTAGTTGCGACTTTCAGGCTCTAGGGCGCAGGGTCAGTATGGTTAGTTGCTTAGTTGCTCTGCGGCATGTGGTATCTTCCCGGACCAGGGCTCGAACCCGTGTCCTCTGCATTGGCAGGCAGATCCTTAACCACTGTGCACCAGGGAAGTCCCAAAGAATGGAAAATAAAACAAACAAACACAAGGGAGTATCTAAGATTTCTCCTTTACGGTTCTCATAAAAATTTTACCCTGAGTTCCTTTTTTTTTGGCTTGAGTGTGCAAATCATTATTATAATAATACATCATAATAATACTTTGCACACTCAGGTGAAATAAAAACAAGTCCAAGGTAAAAACTCTATGGAGGTGTTTAGGATGAATCCAGTTTAGGGATTTAGTTCTTATATAATGTCAAGATGCTTAAAAGTTGCCATTTTAATTGAAGAAAAGACAATTTCACTAATGAGATAATTTTTTTTTTTCTTTTGCTGTACGCGGGCCTCTCACTGCTGTGGCCTCTCCCGTTGCGGAGCACAGGCTCCGGACGCGTAGGCTCCGGACGCGCAGGCTCCGGACGCGCAGGCTCCGGACGCGCAGGCTCCGGACGCGCAGGCTCAGCCGCTCCGCGGCATGTGGGATCGTCCCAGACCGGGGCACGAACCCGCGTCCCCTGCAATGGCAGGCAGACTCTCAACCACTGCGCCACCAGGGAAGCCCACTAATGAGAGAATTTTAAGGAATGCTGAATTTAATGGAGAATAAGCTCCTTGAAAGACAAAAGCCTCAACAGAGGATTTTTTGGTATGTGTACAGTCAAGGTATTTTTATTTATGTACTTTAAAAAATTTACTGGGGTGTATTTGACAGTACAGTTTGTACAGTTTAATGGTTTGATATACGTATACATTGTGAAATGGTTACCACAATCAAGCTAATTAACATACCTATCACCTCAGATAGTTACCGGTTTCTTTTTTCCTTTAACATAAGTTTTTTCTTAAATGTAGAATAGGTTCTAAGACCTCCCTTAGGTCCTTCAGGGACCTCCCTGGTGGTGCAGTGGTTAAAAATCCGCTTGCCGATGCAGGGGACACAGGTTCGAGCCCTGGTCTGGGAAGATCCCACATGCCAGAGCAACTAAGCCCGTGCGCCTCAGCTTCTGAGCCTGCTCTCCAGAGCCCACGAGTCACAAGTAATGAGCCTGTGTGCCGCAACTACTGAATCCCGTGCGCCTGGAGCCCGTGCTCTACAACAAGAGAAACCACTCCAATGAGAAGCACGCACACAGCAATGAAGACCCAACACAGCCAGAAATAAATAAATTAATTTTTTTTTTAAAAAAAGAATAAGACTACACTTCATTCTAGCTATAGTTGGCAACAGATGTTATGGCAGGGGATCCAAATGTTTAAACAGGAATGGAATTAAGGACCATCGTTGCCTCAAGCACAAGGAACAGCTTACTTTTTGCCAGATTTCTTAATTCCACCTGTGACCTGGGGGCCCTTCCGAGGCCTTCGCTTTTAACTCCCCGAGTTTCTTCTGCTCCTCTTTCTGTTTCTGCTTAAGGCCTCATCTTCCTCATCCATCTCCTTGGCCTGCTTCTTGGGCTTCTTCTTACCACCTTTGCAGCTGGACATGGTGCCTGCCATTCCTTTCCCAGCTTCTTTTCCTTATGCAGTGAGAACACTTAGCATCTACCCTTTTAGCAAATTTCAAGTATACAACAAAATATTAACTGTAATCATGTTGTTCTACATTAGATCTCTAGAACTCATTCATCGTGCATAACTGGAACTTTACATCCTTTAACCCACATCTTTGGGTCCCTCTGCCCCCAGCCCCTATTAGCACCATTCTGTTCTCTGCTTCTATAGCGTCAACATATTTTAGATTCCACACACAAATGATATCATGCAGTATTTGTCATTCTGTGTTTGGTTTATTTCACTTAGCATAATGTCCCTTACATTCATACATGTTGTTGCAAATAGCAAGATTTCCTTCTTTTTTAAGGCTGAATAATATTCCATTGTGTATATATAGCCAACAGTGTTTCTTTATGGAGAATCAGGAAGGTAACTTTGGATTCAGATGGACTGGGTTCAGATCCTGACTCTGCTACCACTGTCAGGGTGACAGTGGATGGTTTATTTAATTGCTCTGAAGCTCAGCTTCTTTGTGTGAAACCTAATAATACCTTCTTATTATGAGAATTAAATGCTTATGAAAAGAGTACATAGACCTCAATAAATGGTTAAGTATTATTTGGCCAGGACATAATGGTTAAGTATTATTTTGTCAAAATATAATGATAATTACTATTATGACAGGACATAATGGTGCATTGACAGATCCTAGCAAAGGAAGATTCTTCCTGTTTAACAAAGAACAACATGGGGTAATGGAAAAAATACATAGAAAAGAGAGGGATCCTGGGGAGCCCTGCCATAACTTACTCAGTCACCCTGGACAAATCACCTAATCTCCTTGAGTCCCAATTTCCTCATCTCTAAAAGGAGCACTGTGCCTTCCACCATGAAGGTGTTTGGGTGAACTATTTCTAAAGGCCTGTCTAGTTTTAGAGGTACAGGAAGTTTGTGTATTTTTTTTTTTTTTGGTACGCGGTCCTCTCACTGTTGTGGCCTCTCCCCTTGCGGAGCACAGGCTCCGGACGCGCAGGCTCAGGGGCCATGGCTCACGGGCCCAGCCGCTCTGCGCAGCATGTGGGATCTTCCCGGACCGGGGCACAAACCCGTGTCCCCTGCATTGGCAGGCGGACTCTCAACCACTGCGCCACCAGGGAAGCCCCTTGTGTATTTTTTTGATTGAAAGGACTTCAGTGGAAAAGTTCTTTTGGTTCAACAAGCACCCAAATCAAGACATTCCTGGGAGGCCATAGAATTCTTTGGGAAGGAGTTGGGTGGCTGTAAGAGGCTACGAATGACCAGAAATCAGTTTCCAGCTCTGGGAGTGAAAAGCCTGCTTGATAGGCTAATGGGATTTGAGGAGGACACGGCTGCTTCCTTTGTGATCAGACTGAACTCGGTTTCTCTACTGAACCTTTAAAACAACTCTCCCACTCCTGAAGCAATACCCTCCACAAAGCCTTTCCAAGCTGGATCCCTGGACCAGCACGCCCTGCTTATGTAGCCTTACTCTTAAGGGTGGACCCCAGTCAACCACCTTTCCCTCCAAGTCACCCCACTCCTGTACGTCAGCTCAGTTTGCCCTGCTCACAGCCCTTCTTGTGGGACTCATGACCCCCCCAAATTCAGCCCTCAGCTCTTTCTATTTTTAACTTCCAACTCAGGGACTTTTGGGAGTAAACAGTCACATGCGCTAGGGAATTTATGACATTACTGGCTCACACTCTCCCTCTTACCTTCTCACTAATAATCCCTTGCTTTAAAAAGAAGAAATTAATAGTTTTTAAAGTTCCCTTCCTCCAAATTTAAAAGTATTACATGCCAACTGTAGGAAACTTTAGAAGGGATAAAGAAGAAATTGGATATCATCTATGATCTTCCAACCCTAAGAGAGCTACTGTTAGCAATATATTTCCAATCTTTTATTTCTTTGTATCTATATTTATAGTGTGTCTATAGCTATTTATACATATTTTTGCATATTTGAGTTAACACTTACATGCAAAATAAACTCATATATCACCATTTAATAGGTGGCTTTCTGTTTCCTTCTCTGTGATCTGTCTTGATCTTTCACCTCTTGGCAGTCCCAATGACACTGACCTGCAGCTTGGAACTAGCTTACATCAGCATGTTATTACTAAATATTGAGAAGAGTTAGAGTTTTATATGCTAAAAGAAAGATATCTGTCCCCAAAGTGAAGATGATTTAGGTTCATCAACTCTGCAGACATGAATACCAGGACAAATTTATTGATGTTTTTTGAATTTCTTAGCATACAATTTCTTTCAGTGTTCCCTTGCATTTTATTTTTATATCCCCCTTTTCATTTTTTATTAAACAGAAATTTGCAATAAGATTAAAGTAAATATTTCATTAAAATATTACTCATAATTCCATTATGCTACCAATACAACTATTTAAACATTTCATATACATTTCACATAGGCTCAGAATTTGATTACATACTATTATATAAATATATATATTTTTAACTTAAGACTCTATGAGGAATATCTTCTGTGGTGTATTAAGTCCACCCAATTAACTGTTTTCTTTGACTTTATATTAATAATGAGAACAGTAATGGCCAACATTTATTGAGCACTATTCCAGGTGTTTATTAAGTGCTTTACCTGCATTTTCTTATTTAATCTCCACAGCAACATTGTGAGGTAGCAACTATTATTAGCTAGCCCCCACTTTTACAAACAGGAAAACTGAGATTCAGGAACATTAACTAGTTTGCCCAAAGGCTGGAGCGTAGAAAATCTGACTCTGGGGTCTATGCTCCTTCTGAATCATTATACAGTTCTTTTTGCTTAATAATGTGCCTTGGTAGATATGCTATACTTTGTTAAACTACTCCATTGGTTTTGGATACTTATGTTGCATCAAAAATTTTCCCCCAATTTCAATAACTCTGCAATGAATCAGTTTCTGCATATAGATTTCTGCTTCTACTGCATGATTTCCTTATGGTTAGTTCTCAGAAATTGAAAGGGAAAATAATTTTATTCAAAGGGAGCTTATTGGAGGAGCTGTTGGGAGAAGACAGGAAAATTTATTCAGTTTTTTAGCCACAGGCTCTGTTCCTGAACCCCACACTATGGAGTTGGAGGAGGTGCGGAGGTAGGGATACTGGGGCATTATGGAATCTCGTCCCTTTCAGGCTGTGTTTGGGGCCTCTCCTACTATGGAACACCGGACTTCCTGTTATTGTAATGTTTATTAAAGACATTTAAACTTATTTTATTTTGTTACCCCCTAAGAAAAGGACTGTCTGTTTTTCTTTTTTGTATCCCAGGGCTTAACATAGTGCTCATTACATAGTAAGTGCTTAGTATATGCTTGTTGAGTGAATAAATGAAGGTTAGAGAAAGAAAGACCTCTCTTAACTGTGAACTCTCAGTTTCAATTGAATTAACTGTGATAGTAAGGACTAATGCCTAGTCAGGGTATGTATTAAGAATCAGGATGGGTTAAGTCTTTTTATTTTTGACTTTTTGCAGCTTAGCTGACACCAGAAGGTTCTGTCTTCCCAGGGTTAGGAAATTCCTACAGATAAGCAAACAATTCCCCTGGGAACGCAAACCAACCAACTCAAGATCACACCCCAACCACCTGGTTTATTGGGTGCTCCCAGGACTCTCACCTTTGGGCCACTGTTCCCCTGTCCTAATCGCCTCAGGGCTAGGTACCTGGCAACTAGAGATGGCCCCAACACCCCAGAGTCTGCTGAAATTATTCAAACTAGACAATCCTAAATCTACGTACCCTGCCTCACCTATTCCTTCCTGTGAAAACCGTAATAAAGGGTGTTGCCCACATTTTCCCCTTGATTCTCCTGACCCCTGATCCACACTAGTGCTTCCCCTTGTGGCCCTGTGTGGCGTGATGTGCCCCCACCTTTTGGGAACTCTGAGTAACGAGTTATCTTTTCAATGGCAGTCACCTCCTCCTGTGCTGGCCTCACTATACTTGAATAATAATGAAACCTACATCTTAAAACAGGTACTAAAGTTAACAATGACTGAGATGATTGTGAGTGAAACATTGTGACGATGTAAGGGAACAGTAGGGCTGCAAGATGTAACTGACAGTAATAGTAGCATTAACTAACAGGGTATATGGTTAAAAGCCAGGGAGAGGGCATGATAATTATGATAATTAACAGCAATAATAATCACATAAACTTTGCACTTTAATAATATTAATAATCTCACTATTTTATAGAGCACTTTCCTACATATTATCTAATTTGCCTCTCACAACACATACCTTTTAGATAACATTATTATCCTGTCTGATTACAGAACGGCCTAGGCCCATTCATAGAACCAGAAATGATTGATTATCACCAGATCCAATCTCCTCAATGTACTTGAGGAAACTGAGGCCCAGTGAGGGTGTGATAGTTAATTTTAAGTGTCAACTTGATTGGGCCATGAGGTGCCCAGACATTTGGTGAAACATTATTTCTGGGTGTGTCTGTTAAGGCGTTTCTGGATGAGATTAATGTTTGAATCTGTAGACTGAATAAAGCAGATTGCCCTTCTCAATGTTCGTCAGCTTCACCCAATTGGTTGAAGACCAGAATAGAACAAAAGGTGGAGTAAGAGAGAATTCTCTTTCTGCCTGATGTCTTTGAGCTGGGACATTGGTCTTCTCCTGCTGTTGGGTCACTTGGGCTGGAGCTATACCATTCATCCTTGCTCTCCGGCTTACCAACTGCAGATCCTGGGGCTTCTCAGTCTCCATAATTGTGTGAGCCAATTCCTTATAATAAATCCCATTGCTTCTGTTTCTCTGGGGAACCCAGACTATTACAGAGGGGAAAGGACTCTGACTTTGCCTTACCCCATCCCTCCTAACTGTGGTCATAGATATCCTCTGCTGGCTAAACCCAACCTAATTTAGGAGCCCTCTCAGAGCCCAGTAGGAGGCAGGGCAGAACCCCAGCAGCTGGTGGTCTTGGGATCAGTTTCTAAGGCTCCTGTCCCATTGAGCTTTGGCTGACACCCCTTGGTTACCACCGAAGGTCCATTCCATTTACCTTAGGCCAGAGGTAAGCCAAGACCCCAGGGTGGGTCCTCTTACCTCTGCTCACAACACTTCACAACAGCACCTGTCAAGGTACCTGAGACAGTACTTAAGAAGGACATGGCTCTTCTGTAGGGTAACTGCCCTCATATCCCTGGGATGCCAAGCTGGCTTGGACTTGGGAATCCAAGAAGGGGATCAAGGTCATCTGAGGTTTCAAGACAGGAGCTTGGTTATAAATCATTCCCATTCCATTAGTGGGTTCAAAGTGGAACTGGCCACAAGATGAGGATACAGAGGCCTGAATTTTTGGTCCAGGTACCTCAAACTTCCCAGGAATGAAATTTGCCCTAGAGTGTAAAGTGAATTTGCAGCCTAGAGGGAGGTAATGTATAAAGCCCTACAGAGCAGGGAGCTGGCCAGTGCTGCTAGAGACCTTTCCCTCTGTTTATTTCACAAGTTCTCAACCTTTATTAAAGAACCACTGGGAGCTGGAGGACTCAAGGTCCAGCTGATGGGTCTGACTCTGCTCAGAATCAGAGAACTTCTATTTGAGACAACATCTAACAGTAACAGCAAAGCTTGATGGGAAAAGAGAGGCAGCGGAAAGTGCAGACAAAGGGAAAGA
>NW_006796752.1:2740688-2811209 GCF_000442215.2 Lipotes vexillifer | reverse complement strand
GGAAAGAGCAAAAATGGAGAGGACGCGAATTGCCTGAGCTAGTTTCTGTGCTGTCAACTCTAGCCAGGAGCTACACAAACTCCTGCTGATGTCACCATCAGAAATAAAATCTGACTCCTTTGCATCTCTACCTTCACTAACAAAACGTTGTGTCTATCTGTGTGCTGAGGACGAGATCAAGAGCTGGTGTGAGTGTGCTGTCTGGGTGGGTAGCCAGCAGGGGCAGAGCAGGGAATCAGGGGCTTGGCAGAAGCCAAGGGCTGGGTCACCAATGGGCTCAGACAGGATCTGGGGGAGCTGTGGGCATAAAGAGATATCAGATCAGTAAACCCTCAGAGGGAAGCTGGGTTCTCTGATTTACAAAAAGATTCTGAACCAGAGGAGTGGATAAGGCAGAAATGGAGGCTGCAGGGCTGGAGACAGCACCAGGGAATTTCCAAATTTCCCTGAGAGGAGGGCACAGCCCTCCTTGGATCAGGTGTTTTCTCCCGTTGCGGAGCACAGGCTCTGGCCGCGCAGGCTCAGCAGCCATTGGCTCACGGGCCCAGCCGCTCTGCGGCATGTGGGATCTTCCCGGACCGGGGCACGAACCCGTGTCCCCTGCATCGGCAGGCGGACTCTCAATCACTGCACCACCAGGGAAGCCCTGGATCAGGTTTTTTTAGAAAAAGAAATTGGATTAAGTTTAATTAATCAGGGATGGTTCAGATTTTTGCATTTAAATTTAATTTTAAAATTAATTAAATTTTACAGACAGTTGCATGCACAGGATGGTCTTTCTAGGCCTGCAGGGACCAGACCTCTCAGGGAAGCCCAATGCCCACCTGCATCCTCACTTCCCCAGAGGCCCATGACAGATGGCAGGCTGTACCTTTGGGCAGAGGGGATTCATTTGAGAATCAAGGATCGTCTCTGGATTTTTCCTTCAGGACTCGGCCTCCCACCTTTTGGGATAAGAACAAGTGGTGGAATTATAGAAAATATAGAAAGCAGGGTAAAGAAATGGAATAAGCCGCCCACAATTCCACTCTTCAGAGGCAATCACCCTGCTTCTGCACCTGTGGAGTGGGCATAATTACTATAATGGATTGTCATATTAGATGAGGGAGAAGCTATTTTAACATTTTGGTGTGTTTCCTCCTATTCTTTTCATTAAGCATTTTAAAATTGGAATCACACTGTATATATAATTTTTTTCCCCACATTTGTTCCTTAATAAATATCATGGCTATTCTCATAGCCACAAATATACTGTGTGTGTGTGTGTGTGTGTGTGTGTGTGTGTGTGTGTGTGTCTGTGTCTGTGTGTGTATTTTCCAGTAAAACTACCTACAGAGCAGATGATGGGTCAGATTTAGCCGTGGGCGGCAGCTGGATGACTCTGGGTGTAGAGAGTCCAATGCCTGCCCTGCCCCGGTGCAGAACAAGGGGCAGCCCCTGATACAATCACAGCTGACAATGGAGATGACGATGCTCTCCTCCTCAGGGATTCAGAGGTCAACTGGTCACATTTCTACTTACAGGAAACTCATCATCTAAGATGTGTAGGGTGCTGGGGGTTAAACCAGCAAGAGACGAGATTTAAACAGATTGCATTCTGTTTAAATCTGTTTAAGCCCCATTTAGTCTGGGGTTCCCTGGGTCCATATTTAATACCTAACACAGTGGCATGAGTTCTCTGAGAGAGGAAAGCGAGGACCTTATCTCGTAACTGAAAATTTCCTGGGAGCCCCAGAAGAGGTGGCTGATTCTTGCCCTCTGTGGCCCTGCCTCTCACCATCATTTTGGAGGGTATCTGGACCCTGCCTCCAGGGCAGAGAAGTGCAGGCAGGAGCCAAGGACTTGGCAAAAATACTTTTTTCAACTGTCACTTTTGATAATTGCTTTATATTCTAACACATGATCAAAATGTAATTTATTTATCCCTTTTCATTATGTGGACTATTTAGGTTGCTTCTAGTTTGCTGTTAAAATACTATAAAGAGCATCTTGGTACATAAATCATTCTCTTAAATGTAAGCTCTTTTGTGAGTATTAGATGGGAGGAAAACTATCTTAACATTTTGGTGTGTTCACTTCTAGTCTTTTTATTTGGCATTTTAAACATGATTGGAATCATACTGAATAAATAATTTTATTCCACCTTTTTTCTTAATAATAATAATAACTATAACATATATATAACATATAATAATAATAATAACAATTCTTCTCATGGTTATGTTTTGTTTACAGATACAATTATGTTAGCATCTGAAAGCTTAAGCCTCTTACTACATATTATCAAGCTGCTTTCCAGATAATTATACCATTTACTTCCAACAAGCTTTCGGTCTCAAACATAGACTTTGATTAAGCTTTTTTTTTTTTCTTTTTTAATGATTAAGCTTTAACAAAGATTTTTCAACTGAGAAAACCTGGGCTTGGTTTCCTTACTTCCATTTCAGTCCTGAGTGGAAGAGCTTGGCCTCCTTGCTCTTGCCTGTTGGTCATGTCCTCTCTGGGGAGTGAGAGTTTGAGAGGAGGGAACACAGGGAGAGACTTGGATTTCCTTTCCCCACCCTATCTGGTACGGTTCACCCAGAGCTGAACCCATGTTCTGATCTTGTCCTCATCTCTCAATCTTGAGCTCTTTTCCCTGGAAGCAGTAGGCTGGTGTAGAAAAATCTTTGGGTTCAAATCCCAGTTCTGGGACTTACTGGCTGAGTGAGGTTAGGCAAACCTCCTTACTGTCTCTGAACCTCAGTTTCCAAATCCGTGAAAAGGGCCTGATAATAGGCATGTAGTGAGAAGTAGATAAAAGAAACTATGTGAAGCATAGGTGTATTTAACAAATGGTAGTCCTTTCCTATTCTGTTCTTATGTTATCCAGGGATGGCCTGGAGTTGCCATCTCAGATGAGGCACTGGAATCGTCGTTCTCATAACTGTGGTATGATTTGTAGGGGAAGGAAGCCGCATTCCCTCCAGGCTTTTGTACGTTTTGTTCCCCAATTTAGATCAATGATTCTTAAATTATACTATGCATTAGAATCACAAATACGATGGGCCCAAAACGTAGAATTTCTGATTCTGTAAGTCTGGGGGAGGGTCTGGGAACTTGCATTTGTAACAAGTTCTTAGTTGATACTGATGCTGCTGGTCTGGAAACACATTTTGAGAACCTCTGGCCTAGAACATTCTACTATTCCGATCCTTCTGGCTGACTCCGACTCATCCTTCAAGTCTCAGCTTTGATTTTATTACCTCTAAAAAGTCTTTCTTAAACCTGAAGTCCAAATTAAGCATCCACCCTCTATACTTTCAAAGCTTCCTGGACCTGCTTGCTCATAGGACTTATGACAATGTTCTGTAATTGTCTTATGACTTTTCTGTATCCCCCAGCAGACTACAACTTATTTGGAAAAGTGACTCTGTCTGTCCTGTCCATGGCTGTGTCTACAGGACCTTGCTTAGTGCCTGGTACATAGTAGGTGCTCAGTAAATGCCTGTTGAATGAATGAGTGAGCCAGATCCTGGGTGATTGGAACCAGAGCCTAGGGACTCATGAGGGTGGGGCTGGTAAAGGAGTAAGTTCTAGTGGCCAGTGTCCAGACACATCTAGGAATTCAGTGCTAAGGAGATAAGCAGAGCATTGCAGGAGCTATAGGTCCAGGGACTGGACCTCAAGAGCTTAGTCAGGCCTCTGGGTATGGAGAGCAGGGCAGAACCCAGTATCATAGAAACTGAACAGGGACTTAAGACTCAATTTCTGATTAAGATGCTTGATCCATGGATGAACCTCAAGGGCATTATGTTAAATGAAATAAGTCAGACAGAGAAAGACCTAAACCCCTTCTGGGGTCTTTACTGAATGACCCAGGTGCTCATTGGGGTTTCTGCACTCTGCCTGATCAGAACTCAAATGTATCCTAGATCTAGGTGAGCTCTGGGGATTTTCCAGCTTGCAACCACTGATAATTTCCTAGGATTGTTGTAAGGATTAAATCAAATTATTCATATGAAGAATATTGCAGGGGGTTGTTACCAAGAAAGGATACATGAGGGGCTTCTGGGGTGCTGGCAATCAATATTTATTTTTATCTGGGTGGTGGTTACATGTGTGTTCACTTTACTTGTTAAACTGAACATGTTCTGTGTATATGTTATATATCACAATAAAAATTAAAAGAGAGAATATAGCATTATGTTGACATATGGTAGGTGCTTAATGAATGGTAGTCAGCCTGATTAAATGAGATATGTAAAATGCCTGACACAGAATCCAACACACAATGGGTTCAGAATAATTTCCTGTAAGTAAACTTTTACGCAAGTATAACCTACAAAAAGACAAATACACAAAGCATAAACACACAGTTCAATGAATTTTTCTTAGTGTGAACACACTTGAGTAACCAATAACCATGTCAAGAAATAGAACTGAATTGCTGTTATAAAAGGGTATGAAATGGGATTTTTCTGATGTCTCAGAATTTTGGCTAAATTCTCAAAGCCAGTGATAAACATCTCTCCCCCTTCTAAAGAATGTTGTTAGACATACCTTTAGGGCCTCCTAAAAGATGGCAGAGATGGTCCTGTGACTATCAGCCTCTGTCACCTACCTCCAGCCTCATAAGAGACTAGGATTTCAAAGGGGGCTCATTTGAGAGTCTGCCTAGGAGGGAGTGATGTGGTTAAGTGATGGACTGACAAGGGATTACAGCCCCCATGCTTCCATAGAACCAGAGCTTAGGGCTAAGAGAGTTTGAGGGAAGCCTGACATACAGACCCTGGGAGTGAGGTTAGGGACCAGTGTTTTCTTCCAGCCTGAAGAATTCTGAAAGTAGGAGGCAGGCTGGAGAAGACTATGATGGTGTAGTTAGAGAGAGGGTATTGTTTGGTGGGGTAAGGATGGTGAGTTCCCTGGCCAAATAGAAGCTGAAGTGGGCAGTGGGCTTTCAGTTGCCTTGCTGGGGTCCTGTCCCAGAGGGCTATCTGTCAGGACTCCAGCAGTATGAGGAAGTGGTGGTTATCTCCAGAGGTCAGGAGATGCAGGGGTGGATTGTAGTAGATTAACCAGAGAGTACAGGACATCACCCACATCAGGGAACAATGCACTACAAAGATACCATGGTGGCCTCTGAAGAACCCACAGATGTTTCCCCTCTAAAGACCTAGTATGTGAACCTCAGCCAACTAAGTTAGTCAAGAGAGACCACAGATTGCACCAGCCTGAGTTAAAAGACCTTTCCCTTCCCTTCCCCTTCCCTTTCCCCTAACCCAATCCTAGAAGAGCCAGAAGATGAGGTGGATGAGGTGAAACAAGGGTTGACATTGCAGACCATACATGCGCTCTTACCCAGTGTTGATTCCCAAGCCACTGGTCAAGCCTCGGGGGGAGGTGGAGAGAAGTATTGAATTGGATGTGAGTTTTTTAACTTACTATGGACTGGACTTTTTTAAGGTCCCCAGTAGAGGCTATTCCTATAACCACAAGAGCCTGAAAAATGTTAAGATCTTCCTGAGATTCTGCCCAGGGGCTAAAAAAAGAGATCCGGTGAGGCATGTTAAAGGACAGTGTTAGGAGAAAAATAAAGCCATTTCCTGTTTGTACCTCTTGAGTTCAGCCCAGTGTGTGTGTGTGTGTGTGTGTGTGTGTGTGTGAACCCGTACGCACATGCACCCATTGCATTAGCTTGGCTATGACAGAGCATGGAGAATTTCTCCTCCACTATAAGGTGCACTTTTGTGGGGATTAGAATTCATTAAGTCCTGTCTTTCTCCTGCAGACAGTCCTAGGCAAATGCGGGTAGTTTCTTTCTCTCCTCTTTCATTATCAATCTGTATCTGAAGGTTTTCCTGATGGTTCTCAGATCATTTAAATATCTACAGTTCTTCCCCAGCTAGTTACATTTTAAATTCATGTCTTTGACATATCAAAGGCATTCTGGGTCCCTTCACAGAAATTGATGAAGCAATTACATTCATCAACAACGCATGTACAGGTTATAATTGCATAATAGCAATATTGGTCTTTCTGTATTTATCTCAGAATTTGTGAAATAAAATAAAACCATTGAAACTACATATTTATTATATTTCACATAGAAAAAAATTTTAAACATCCCACTGGTCGCTCCTGGTGTGGCTGTTCCCTTGGACTTCAGTTCCCTCGTCTGGAGAAGGGGGCTGTGGTCATAGTGGTCTCCTGGAGTTGCCAGATCCACCGGCTTCAGTGTCTTTCTACCCTGCTCAGCTCTCAGGACCACTTGTCGCAGCAGTTTTGAATTCTCTTTCCCAGCTCTTGAAAGATGTGCTTGGTCCCTTCCACAGCAGAGAGATCTGCTTCTTTGGTGGGGAGGCATGGGGGATGGGTAGATGTGATGGGAAGAGGCAGGGAGGGGGGCGGCTGGCAGGAATTGATTGAATAAGAGGGAGGATTTGTGACAAGTGTGTCAAAGACACAGAAAAAGTACAGAGAAAGGGTTTGGAGAGAGGGTCAAGAAGGGTGCATGAAGCTTTTGATTAAAAATGGTATTACATCAACAAAAACACTGGTATTTGGGTGATTAAAAAAGAGTACAGTGTTGAAAATTTGTATAGCAATCACAATTACAAATCTTGGGGCTTCCCTGGTGGCACAGTGGTTAAGAAGCTGCCTGCCAATGCAGGGGACACGGGTTCGATCCCTGGTCCGGGAAGATCCCACATGGCATGGAGCAACTAAGCCCATGCGCCACAACCACTGAGCCCACGTGCCACGACTACTGAAGCCCACGAACCTAGAGTTGGTGCTCCACAACAAGAGAAGCCACCACAATGAAGCCCGCACAGCACAACGAAGAGCAGCCCCCGCTCACCTCAACTAGAGAAAGCCCACGCACAGCAACGAAGACCCAACACAGCCAAAAATAAAATAGATAAATTTAAGGAAAAAAATTACAAATCTTCCTGGGAAGATCTCTATAGGCGGCCAGTAATAGAGAATTTTATTTTGAATACCACATCCTTTTGGTCTCAAAGGTTTATGTCTTCTGACTTTTTCTACAAACTTTGGGGTTTGCCCTATTTGGATCCTGCAATTCCATGATAAAGTGGAAAGAGTTTTTGAAAGGTATTGGAGTCAGACAGACCTGATTTGTCTGTCTGCTATTATTAATTGCAGAGCCCATTACATAACCTCTCTGAGCCTTAATTTCTCCGTCTGTAAATATGTACCTAAGATACAGACTATTAAGCAATTAAATGAAAGTACAAAATAGGGTATTTAAAACACCCAGCACAGTACTTGACACATAGCAAGTGCTCAATAGGTGGTTAAAATTGTTAATATGGTTTTGTATAGTATTCCATCAAACTAAAGTGTCTTAGCTTGATTAAATACTTACTATAGCTGTAGTTTTTGAAGTTTCTCAGTTTTCTAAGGTTTGTTTGTCTAAACTATTCAAAACAGTACTAGCATAAAAGCTTTTGCCCAGAATGCAAACTTCTTTGGTGCTGTATTCCTAGAAGTGAAATAATTAGGTCAAATGTGTAAACAGCTTTGTAGCCTGCCAGTTGGTGCTAAGAAAAATTGGACCAATTTGAAATGCAAATGTGACACCTAGGTGCATTTATTTCCAAAGTCTGGGCAGTAATGATACTTTAAAAATGTTTACATTTGTGGTGGCTGCTGAGACCTGCTTTTATATAAGGTTCAAATTCTCAGAATTTTTATGAGCCTTTTCAGTCTCATTTGCCTTGTATACTTCTCCCCAGTCTGCATATTTGTGGTTGGGTCCTATTCCATTTCATTGCACTGAGGTTTTGGTATATATCTATGTATAAAATATATCTCTTATAATAGAAATGCATTTTATTTTTCTTTAATAATCTTAAACTTATCTAACATACACTAAAATAAAAATTTTATTAAAATATTTAGTTCTTTAATACACCTGCAGCTTAATAGAGTGAACAGTGTGTGTTAAAGACAATATTAATTCATTTGCCAATATTTATTTAATGTTTCATATGTGTTACTTACTTTGTACAGTAGGTGTTCAGGTCTGGTGTTTTGAATCTATTTCTGGGTTCTTGGCTCTTGATTCAATTTCATTTGTCATTTTTTCCTGATTTTAGCTCCATATCAAACAGATTTCATAATTATGATTACATTTATTTATATGGTCATTCATATTTTTGGTAGTTTTGTTTTATTAAATTTCACCAAGGAGTTTTAGTTTTTTAAAATATCTTATGGTATTTTAATTGTTATCTCCTGTAATCTCTATCTAAACTTTGGGTGAATGTTCCTCCCATTTTAGTTTATCTGTATGTTCTGATTTTTTTCTGTAGTGAACATGCAGGAACAGTATACATTTAAAAATAAGAAAAATATAAGGGATTCCCTGGTTACGCAGTGGTTGAGAGTCTGCCTGCCGATGCAGGGGACACGGGTTGGTGCCCCGGTCCGGGAGGATCCCGCATGCCGCGGAGCGGCTGGGCCCGTGAGCCATGGCCGCTGAGCCTGCGCGTCCGGAGCCTGTGCTCCGCAACGGGGGAGGCCACAGCAGTGAGAGGCCCGCATACCGCAAAAAAAAAAAGAAAAAAAAAAAAAAAAAAAGGTATATAGGATCTTTAGTGGTAATAAAATGAAGAATAAGAGGGCAGCATGATTGTAACTTCATGATTAAGTGTTGATTAAAATAGGCAGAGAAGTGTGGACCATCATCTCACTGGTTTCTGTACAGAGGTTCCCCAAGATCTCCTGTGTGTTGAGGACTGGAACATTTTACTCTTCTTGATTACAACCCTCAAAGAACTGCATAAGACTCGCATGACCAGAAATAGTCTTGGCACAATATAGGTAGTATGTTTGTATTTGCTAAATACATAGTAGTGTTACCTTGATTTTTTTTTTGTCCTGATTAATAATATTTGCCATAATTATTAGTGGTATTTTAAATAAAAGGGGTGATTCCTGTCTGATTTCCGTGAGCTGACTTTGCTTCCAGACATGATTAAATAATAGGGAGTGGATTTAGCCTTTAACAGCTAGAACACTGGACAAAAGTATATAACAACAGTTTTTGGAATTTGGTCAGCAGACAGGACAGATCTGCAGCCCCTGAGAGAAGGAAAACAAATGAGGTGAGTTTTACAGTTGACTCAGTGTGCTGCCTGGATGGACTCAGTGCAGGGAGAAGGAACTCTCTGAGCTAAAAATGTAAACTGGAGTTCAGAGAGATTAATGTAGCTAGAACTCATGGGGGCAGAGTACAGGAGAGGAGCGAAATGCACAAAGAAAGAGCTCTGGATATTTTCAGAGAGATTTCCTTAAGCCTTTGGCTGAGTGACCTGCACATGTGTGAGAGGAAACTACTGAGGCCATGGAAAGGATCACCACAAAGCAGTAAATTGAACAATTCCTGGAATTCACACAGAGCTGGGCACAGATTGTGTTCCAGCAGCCAGAGTAGAAAGATCTCATAATTTCTAAAGCATCAACTAGAGATGTCAGAAGGGTATTTCCTTAGTAGTGAGGCTAAATTCTCCCTAGACTAAAGGCTGCTCTGCCTTCAAAGAAAGCTTTGAAAAGAACAAACTGAGTCTAGGTAACTTAACTGTACACCAGAACAAAATCCAACACTAATTGAGGAAATTAAACAAAACCTAGCACTCAAGCATAAAATTCACAGTGTCAGGCATCCAATAAAAAAATTACCAGGTATGCAAAGAAGTGGGAAAATATGATCCACAAGCAAGAGAAAAGTCAACCAATAGTAACAGACCCAGAAATGACAGAGATGATGGAATGAGAAGACAAAAATGTTAAAGCAGCTTTTATAAATACATTCTATATGGTTAAGAAGGTAAAGGAACACCTGAGATAGAAATGGAAGATGCAAAATGGATCCAAATGGACCTTCTAAAGATGAAAAATACAATATGTAAAATGAAAAAGTAGTAGATGAGATTAACAGCAGATAAGATACTACAGAAGAAAGAAAAATCAGTGAACCTGAAGCCATAGCAATTCAAATTCAAATTCAAAATGAGGCACAGAGAGAAAAAAATACTGCAAAGTTTTATCATGAGATTGCAACAATTCAGTTACTTACATCTTTAGGCTCCAATTCCAATTCTAGTTCTCTTGCTGTTTCCACCCCTGCAGATATTTCCTCCACTGAAGTCTTGAACCCCTCAAAGTCAGCTATGAGGGCTGGAATCAACTTCTTCCCAACTCCTGTTAGCATTGGTATTTTGACCTCTTGCCATGAACCATGAATGTTCTTAATGGCACATAGAATGGAGAATCCTTTCCAGATGGTTTCCAATTTACTTTGCCCAGATCTATCAGAGGAATCACTCACTATCTCTGGCAGCTATAGCCTTATGAAATGTTGCTTCCTTTCTGGCTGTTTTGTTCCCTTGTTCCTTTTTTCCTCTCTTGCAGTCTTCCTTTGTGAATTGATGATTTTTCATAATGGTGTGCTTTGATTCCTTTCTCTTTATATTTTGTGTATCTACTGTAGGTTTTGAATTTGTGGTTACCATAGGCTTACACAAAATGTTCTATGGATATAACAGTCCGTTTTATGCTGATAACAATTTAACATTGATCATATATAAAAATGGTACCCTTTTACTCTCCCCCCACATTTTATGTTTTTGATGTCACAACTTAACATCTTTTTATATTGTGTATCCATTAACAAATTATTATAGATATGTTTATTTTTAATACTTTTGGCCTTTAACTTTATATTAGAGTTAAGTGATTAACACAGCACCATATTCTAATATTAGAGCATTCTGAATTTGACAGTATACATACCTTTACTAGCATGTTGTATATTTTCATGTTACTAACAGCATCCTTTCATTTCAACTTGAAGAATTCCTTTCAGCATTTCTTGTAAGGCAGTTCTCATGGTGATGAACTCTCTCAGGTTTTGCTTGTCTGGAAAAGTCTTCTTTTTCATTTCTAAAGGACAACTTTGATGGGTAAAGTATTGACTGGCAGTTTTTTTCTCTCAGCACTTTGAATATATCATCTCAGTCTCTCCTTGCCTGCAAGGTTTTTGCTGAGAAATCCACTGATAGTCTTATGGGAGTTCCCTTGTATGTGAGGATTTTTTTCTCTTGCTGCTTTTAAAATTCTTTTTTTAACTTTGAATTTAGAATGTTTTATTATATCTTGGATAAGATCTTTTTGAGTTGAACTATTTTGGGGACCTGTGATTTTCATGAACTTGGATGTCTAAATCCATCCCCAGATTTAGTAAGTTCTCAGTCATTATTTATTTAAATAAGCTTTCCCCTCCTTTCTCCTTCTCTTCTTCTGTGACTCTAATAATGCCTAGAATATTATCTTAATGGTGTTCCATAGATCACCTAAACTTTCTTCACTCTTTTTTGTTCATTTTTCCCTTGTTCTCTGGATAATTTTAAATGACCTGTCTTCTACTTTGCAGATTTTTTCTGCTTGATCCAATCTGCTGTTGATGCTCTTTATTGTGTTTTGCATTTCATTCATTACATTCTTCATCCTAGAATTTCTACTTAGTTCTTTTTTATGATTCTTATCTCTCTTTTAAACTTCCCACTTTGTTCAAGTATTGTTTTCCCGATGTTGTTGAATTGTGTTTCTGTGTTTCCTTGTAGTTCACTGAACTTCCTTAAAACAACTATTTTGAACTCTTCATTGGGCAAATCACAGTTCTCCAATTCTTTGGGGTCAGTTACTGGAAAATTATTGTATTCCTTTGGTAGTGCCATGTTTCCTTGATTTTTCATGTTTCTTTAAGTCTTGCATTGTTATCTTTGCATTTGAAGAAGCAGTCACCTCCTTCAGTCCTTGTTGACTGGCTTGGGAGAGAAATAGAACTACGTCTGTCAGCCCTGTTAGGGATTCTGACACTTTCTCAGACTTTTTCTATGGATATCTCTACCCCACATTTCTTATTCTTTCTTGGTGGGGGTAATTCTTTTTCTTTTTCTTTTTTTTTTTTTGGTGGAGTTTACTTTTCTTTATTTCTAGTGCAAGTTATGGGAAGTGAATCTTGAGAGAACAGTTCACAACGTGAATGTGACGATCAATACAATACAATTAGCTTAATTTCCACCCTGGAGGAGATCTTCAGCCAAGACATCAACACCCCTCAGGTTGAGTGCATGACCATCTAAATGCAGAACAAGTTCGATTACCCTGTTTATAAAGAACTGCTGGCAGTGACACAAAGAACTCAATGATAGTGTCCTAGAGCATCAAAGAAACTAGGAAAATAAGCACTGTGAAAACTGATGAAACGACATTAATTTGAGCTTGGGACAGTCATTTAACCTCTATTGGTGAAAATTTCATAATTCTTTTCATTCAAATATCTTGTTGTTCTAAGAAGTTAAATACATTTGCAAAAAATTAACAATATCCCAACGAATCGACAAAAGAACCCTCCTGACACTAATAAGCAATTACGGCAAAGTTACAGCATCCAAGGTTAATAAATAAAAGTCAATCACTTTCCAGTATACTGGCAATGAACAAGTGGAATTTGAAATTAAAAACACGATACCATTTACATTGACAGCCTCCCTAATAAAATACTTAGGTGTAAATCTCACAAAAGACTTAAAGATTTATATGAGAAAACTACAACATCCTGATGAATGAAATCAAATAACTAAATAAATTGAGAGACAGTCTACATTCATGGATGGCAAGGCTCAAAAGTGTCAATTTGTCAGTTCTTTCCAACTTGATCTATAGATTTCACACAACCTCCCATCAAAATCCCAGCAAGCTATTTTGTGGATTGTGACAAATTGGTCCCGAAGTTTTTAAGGAGAGTCAAAAGACCCAGAAGAATCAACACAGTATTGAAGGAGAAAAACAAAATTGAGGACTGATGCTACCTGAATTCAAGATTTACTAGAAAGCCACAGTAATCAAGACAGTGCGACACTGGTGCAATAACAGACAGATCAATGAAACAAAATAGAAAGCCCAGGCTCACACATAGAGTCAACTGCTTTTGACAAAGGAGCAGTATAATAGAGCAAATGTAGCTTTTCCAACAAATGATGCTGGAACAGCAGGGCACCCACATACAGAAAAAAAAAAAAAAAAGAATCTAGACACAAACCTTACACGCTTCACAAAAATCAAATCAAAATGGATCATAGACCTAAACAAAAAACTCCTAGAAGTTAACATAGGAGAAAACCTAGATGACCTTGGGTATGGGGATGACTTTTTAGATACAACACCAAAGGCACATTCCATGAAAGAAAGTCTTGATAGGCTGGACTTCATTAAAATTTAAAACTATTCTTGCCAGTGATTGCCCGTCACTTTGCAGCTCCCGTTTGAGCATCATTAGGTTTCCTGGTTATGCTCCCATCACCAGGCCAAGACGTTCTCAGTAATCCTGACAGTCTTCTTATTCTTTTCCTTCTCCTCCTCCTCCTCCTCTTTTGCAGCAACCTAGTTCTGGAGGCTGGAGGTCCAAGATCAAGGGGCCGGCAGATTCGGTGTCTGGTGAGGACCCACTTCCCGGTTCATAGATGGCGTTTTCTCTCTCTGTCCTCACATGGAGGAAGGGGTGGTGGGGGTAATTCTTAAGACTGTATGCAAAACCAGGCTGGATGCTGATAGACTCCTGTTTGCTTCCCCTAGGGTGGTGCTTAAAGCACAAGTTTGTTTACTTTCTCCCAGTCCTGAAGTGCTGGGCCGGCTTTCTGTGTGTGCTCACTAGTTGTCTGCAAAGGCTCACTCTCCCTTCCCTCCAGGGTGCGCACACAGGGAGCCTGCAACGGGGTAGGGTGTGTGTGGGTGAGGCATGTGGAGCATTGTGGGTTCCTGTGGGCCATTTGGGGGATCTGCAGGTTAGGTATCCCTGACAGCTCATGGAAAGTCTTCCTGATGGAGTCCATGACACAGTTAATAGGACCTCTGTCCCTTTGATACCCTCCAAGAGCCCCGTTTGCTGGTCTACCGGCCACTTTCTGTCCCCAAGTCCTGCAGCACTCAGAAATATTCTAGATGCGGTGAGAAAGAAGTGGGTCTCTTTGGCAGCATCTTACACAGCTGGGGAAGCTAGGTACACACTCTCACTTTCTTCTGTGGGAGAAATCATGGGCTGAGTAGGTCTCTATTGGCACTGAATTGTGCTGCCTTGGGGGAGGGGTGACACAGGTAAAATGAAACTGTTTCCTCTTACTCTCATCAATGTATCCAACATCAGATTTGTTTTTTCTCCAACTGTGGTCTGTAACTTTTCCATTGGACTCCTGGAATTCCACAGAGGCACTCTTGTCCATGGGCGATTGTCAGAATCAGTGACCTTTGGGGGAAAGATAGTAGAAAACTCTTATTTCACCATTTTTTTTTTTTTTTCTGGTACGCGGGCCTCTCACTGTTGCAGCCTCTCCCGTTGCGGAGCACAGGCTCCGGACGCGCAGGCTCAGCAGCCATGGCTCACGGGCCCAGGCGCTCCGCGGCATGTGGGATCTTCCCGGACCGGGGCACGAACCCGTGTCCCCTGCATCCGCAGGCGGACTCAACCACTGCGCCACCAGGGAAGCCCTATTTCACCATTTTGATGATGTCACTCGGTGTGTTGTGGTCAGAAACACTTTGAAAGCATTAGTCAGTCTATATAAGTGCTTAACATATCAAAGAAAGAAAGATCAGACCCAGGAACTCAAGAAAGTGTATTGTTGAAATTTAGCATTGTTCTTGTTGCCAGTTGCTCTCTATACTTTAGTAGGCCCTGAGGGCTTCATTGTCATTTTAGAGAAGATTTAATTCAAAGTTCCAGAAACTCACTTAAACTTTCATAAACTAAATAAAGACACAAGTCTACAAGGGTATTTCAGAGAACCAAATGAAAGAGAGCCTCTGAGGTACCAGATTAGGTGCTGGAAAGCCATCAGAAACCAAGCTGTCTCTCCTTCCTTACCTCTCTTTTTGAGGCTCCATGGTCTTTTATTTCTCTTGTCTCTGAGAGTGTGCTTCATTCTTTTCTTTCCTTTGCTTTTTTGTCTGCTCTGTGTCCCATCGATCCTCATAAGTACCCATAAAGCCTGACTAGAATGGCTATATACAATTCCAAATTACCATAAGAGAAAATCCAATTGGCCCAGCTTGGCTGCGTGTCTGTCTCTGGGCCAATCAAATGTGGCCAAGAAAGTGAAATCAGCAAGAACATGTATATGGAAATTACCCCCATGAGAAAGGGCAGTTTTCAGGGGAGAATCCCAAAAAGAGTCTCCTACAACCATAAATTATTATTATTTTTTTTAAATTGGGGTATAGCTGCCTTACTATGTTGTGTTAGTTTCTGCTGTACAGTGAACTGAATCAGCTGTATGTATACACATATCCCCCTTTTCTGGATTTCCTTCCCGTTTAGGTCACCACAGAGCACTGAGTAGAGTTCCACACAGCCATATATTGTTGATGTTCATTGCAAGGACTCATCATCTGGAGAAAGATCATCACAAAAATCTTTAATTAATTAATAACTGCCCTATTCTAAAAAAGGAAATGAGACAGCTAAATCTTAAAGTATGCACAGGTGCAAATTTTAATATAACAAACCCGGAGAGTAAATTAATTTAGTATTAAAATTCTTTACTCTAAATCATTAAAAATTTCAAGTGTGACTTAGTTTAAGTTATTGTTCTAAGTGGGAAATATCATTCCTAGTGATTACAGGTAAGTGTGAAGATTTTAGAAAGTGAGCATTTGGCTGGTTTGTTTCTCTTTACTTAAACACAATCTATATTCTAGCCAAAATTACATTAGTAAGAAAATGTGGTAAAACAAGAACTAGTAAATCAATTTGAATTTAATCAACAAAGGGAGCTGGTTTTAGATATTTAAAATATTTTGGTTAATTGTAATGATTTGGTTAACGAATTGTTAAAATTTTATAGGGAAATGAAACTCAGTTGTCTGGCTTTTACCAGGTGTTCTTATATGACTGAAGATAATCGTACCTAATAGCCTGTGCGTTAAACATTTTAGGCTACATATCTTGTTTTACTGTTAAATGAGTAGGGGAAGTGAAATGTGGAACAAATCATTACTCTGGACAGGAAGCAATAGAAAAGCAAATCAACATTGTTCTTGACTTGGTCCTTTGCATTGTTTTTATATTTTTACTGGAAATGCTTTACAGCAATGCCCTTTTGGATCACTGTTGTTCAGTAAATACGCAGTCAAATGTAGCTCAAGCGCCAGCTGGGACTGAATTTTTCTGTTCCCCTGGGGAAAGACCTGGTACCCTAAGTTAATGTGTATATGACTTCAGTAGGCTAGGGAGCGGAGAGAGCAGATGACTTGAAGACCAGGTTTCCCACCTTGGAGGAGAGGGGCTATATACTCCAACAGACACGAGTGCATGTCCTTTTGCGCAACTGTAACTGGAAAGTAAAATGTTATGGAACGAGGGGGTTAAGTAACAACAAACTTCATTTAAGTTGAGCTGCCTGCAGCCCTGGGTGAAGTGGGGCTTAGGGGCAGGCTCTGGTTGGAGGATAAACAATTAACTGCAAGCTGGTAGCCTGTGTTTCCCAGTGAGAGGAAGTAAAACTTTGAAAGATTGGGATCTCCTTGGGAAGAACCTCAATAAAATACAAAGCTGGACTCCTGCTTGAGCAGAGGTTGTCCTAGAGAGACCCACCCTGCAGAGATCAGCTGTTGCTTTTACTCCTGACAAAGAAAAAGCTCAGAGATGGCTGGAGGGATTCCACTAACAGACCACTAGGGAGGGAGCATGCAAGCAGTTGTAGTCAGACAGTGGAAACAATACTGTGAGAACTGGTGGCCCTTTTTTTTTGTGGGGGCATCAGCAAGATAAGTGAGAGAGACTCCAGGAAAGGCTGTGCACTTTAAGTGAGATGGCAGGAAGATGCTTGCAGCTCTGCCTTCTCTCCTTTCTACTGGATCATTCCCATCAGTAGGTGTCACGCACACACAACCTGGCTATTGTGTCTCCCATCTTTAAAAAAGACTTCACTAGATTCTTCATCCCCTTCCAGCTGTCAGACCATTTCTCTGCCTCTCTTTCCAGAAAAAACATCTCAAAAGAATTACCTATGCTCTGCCTCCAATTCTTCACCTCCCTTAAGCCTCCTCTTTATCTTCAGGATTCTTTTGGCATTAAATAACAGAAAACTCTGAATCAACTGTGTCAAATAAAATGGAGATTTATGAGTTTAAATAACAAGAACCCCAAAGGTAGAGTGGGCTCCGGGCATGGGCTCTGGCTCTGCTTTGGGGCAATTATCTTGGCTCTGTCCTCCTCTTTGGCATTGGCTTTATCCTCAGGCTTTTACCAAGATGGTTTCCACAGAACTAAATGTCACATGTAGAAATTACAATAGCCAGTGTAAGTGAGGAGCTGCCTTCTCCTTGTGGCTCTTCTTAAGAAAAAAGAGACCTCTAAGAAATCTTCCAACAGATGTCCCGTCACATCTTGGCCAGAACTGTATCACAAGCACATTCCTAAAGGAATCATTGCCAGAGGAAAGTAGATTGTAGTGGTTGACTTGGACCTATCAGGATTTACAGTGGAGCTGGCTGTAGGGGGTTTGTTTGCAAGGAAGAAGTCGAGAACAGGTTCTGGGAAAGTGTCTAACATATCAATTTAACTTTTGTCCCTAACACTACACTGAAATGGAGTGGCACAGGGCACCAAATTCAGTGAGCATTTTTTGTCTTCATCTTTTCCACCTTTTAGCAGCATGTGACTACTTGGGTACCCTTGAGCCTCTGCTATGTCATATTCTCCAGGTTTTACTTTTCCCTTCGGTTGCTCTTTCTCAGCTTTCTAGGTACACATGATTGAAAAACAGGACTCGTCCTATTTCTCCTTCAGCTTTGTCTTCCTTACACAATCTTAGAAAACGATTCAAGGAGATAATTAGCTAGGACTTGCAAAGGACCAGCCAAGAGTGGGTTTTATGTCCCTTAGTTGATTAAATACCTCCAGTTTATGAAAAAGGTTGAAGATATCAAAGTGCATAGGAAATTGGAGAGAAAATTACTTTAGAGAGATCTGCAATGTAAGTTTTCCCTCACAGTAGGGAAGCAGTGAGAGTGCTTGCTCTTCCCGATAGCTTGGTGAAAGGGGCTTTACTGGGGAGCACTTGGAGAGTGGGGCACAGAGGATTGGAGTCTGACCGTGGCTGGTGGCTCCTCTGATGGCAAAGAAATGCTGTGTTGAGGGTGGCTGTTCTCCCAGAGTTTTAGGCAAATGAGGCTTGAGTGCTTCCCATGGACCTGATGTAGTACACAGGTAAAGAGCAGGCATGGGGTTTTCTTAGATCCTGCCCAAGAGGGCTCCTTGGAGAAAAACAAATAAACAAACCACAAACAAACCCTGGAGATATACTATTGAATTCCGAGGTGGTGAGGGAAGAATTTTAAGTGACCAGCCCTAGGAGATGCATTTACCTCCAGAAGGGGAGAGCCATTGTAAGATTTCCTGAGATGGTGGAATCTCTAAAAAACAAAACAAAAACAAAAACAAACCCCCCCCCCCACAAAACCCATAAATAGTCCCACGGGAAAAAGAATAAGTTCTAAATACCTGCCAAGCCCAGGTATCTTTGTTTAGTTCACCCTCCCCAATCTGCTTCACCCCTGAAGGAATAAGGAGCAGCCTAGTGAGGGGGAAGGGGACTGCACATTTTAGGGGAGAGAAATAAAGATCCATCTATACTCTCTTCTCCCACTAGAGACAGCCAGGTTGGAGCCCACCTAAGCTGGGGCAGAAACTTCAACTCATGAGTTTGGAAGGTTTGGTTATTACTTTGGACCATTCACATTACTGACTGAAATTAGACTCTGTGTGTGTGTCTGACCACAGGTGACTGGATGGTTTTTTATTACTTAAGAATGTCTAAAAAAGTCACAAAATTGTCCTTGATTTTGTTCAAGGAGCAGTAGTTCCAAGGGGATGGTCTGAACAGGTAGTGGAGAAAAAGAATAAAATGGTTTTCTGATTATTCCAAGTGCATTCCTCTTGCTCAATATATTGTTAAGACTGGCTTTTTCGTCTTCTATCCAACCTCTAAATGAGATTGTGTCCGAGACCAGCCCTGGGTCTTCGTCCTTTCATTGCCTACATTTTCTTGATATGCTCTCCCTTTCCATTTTATGATTTTGACCCGCCTTATACTGATGACTTCTAAATGTGTACCTTTAGCCCAAACATTTTCTCTGAACCCCAGAATTAAGAATCTAATTGGTACTGGCAGTTCTACTCATTGCCAGTCTAATAGGCATCTTAATATGCCCCAAATTTTCCCATCTCCACCATTTATTTTTCTTCAGTTCTTTCCTATAATAATAAAAAGTATCCCCTTCCAACCAGTTGCTTAAATCTAAAATCTAAGAGTCATTTTGGACTTTTCCCCTTTTCTCACCCCTTACTTCCAGTCCATAACTAAGTCTTGTCAGTTCTACCTGAAGAATATATCCCAAATCCATCCTGTCCTTTCCATCTCTACTGTCATCCCCTACTCCAAGGCACCATGAACTTCTCCTGGGCTACTGACAAGCTCTCTTATCTGGTCTCCCTTTTCCCACCCCTCCCATGTTTAATCTGTTTTCTACATCACCAGAGTGAATTTTAAACATTTAAATCGAATCATGTCAATGCTCTGCTTAAAACATCTATTATTTTCCTATTTCATATAAAATAAAATCCAAACTCCTTACCATCAAATACAAAAGCCTTTATGATCTAGTCCCTGTCTTCCTTTTAAGTTCATATGGTCCATTCTCTTTCACTCACTATGCTGCAAGCACTTTACCTTGAATGGCCTAGTCTCTTGCTTACCTCAGGGACTTTGCACTTTCTGTTCCCTCTGCCTGGAATGCTCTTTTACTGACTCTGTTAAGGCTGCATCCTTCTCAGCCTTCAGGTCTCTGCTCTAATATCACCTCCTTGAGAAGGCTTTTCCTGAGTATGTTTTCTAAAGTGGCTCTTCCTGAGACCTCTGTTACTCTTTATCTAATTGCCTTATTTTTTTAAAATCCATGGCACTTATCACAAATTTAAAGAACCTTATTACTTCTTTGTTTAGTTATTTTGTTTTCTGTTTCTTTTACCAAAATGTAAATTTCATGAAGAGAGAGGCATTCCTAAATTGTTCACACCAGTATTCTTGCCACCTAGAATAGTATCTGGCAGATAGTAGGTGCTCAGTAAATACACAGTGAATAAATGAATGAAAAGGGCAACATCCAAGAGTGAGTAGTCATCCTCTGGAGGAACCACGTGGACCTGAGTTAGAAGAGCCCAGAGAGAAATTACAAGGCCCTAAACTTGTCCAGCGGGGAGGATGCCACTTCAATGTGGTGTTTCCTCCAACTGAGCGGGACACTGCCTCACCCCACATTTTACCTAGGAAGAGGGGGACAGGATCCTCAGGGACTGGGGAGGATAGATGTTAATAGTGATTAGTTTTGTCTTCTCTGCAGTCAGAATATGACAGAGAAGGAAACTTACTTAAGGTCTGGGCAGCCTCTCTCCAAGAAAATCTTGTTAGAATGGCAAAAAGGGCAACACTTTAAGCATTCCTCTCTATAACGGCCAGACTGAAGGACAAATCCCTCAGTCCTTCAGGGCCCAGATGAAGACCTCCCTCCTTGGGGACAGGACACGTGCTTACACTGGAGCCCTCAAGACCTCCTAAGGCTGAAAATATCTCATGTACACCCAACTGGTAGAAAATCCAAGGTGACTTGGGTGGGGTGTGGTGAATCACAGAAGTGATGAGAAATTCTGGGATATTACCCTATGTTTAAAACTTCCATTCTTTCCTCCACAACAAATTCAAATTGCAAATAGAAGTAGATGAAAATGACTATTTGATCAGCATGGTATGGTGGAAAACTCATGGGCTTTGGGGTCAGAGACATCTGGGGTCAAATTCTATCTATGTCACTTATTGGCTTAATGATCTTGGGCAAGTCACTTAATCTCTCTGAATCTTGATTTCTCTATCTAAGAAATAATTATCTTTGCAAAGTTGTTTGGGTATAAGCGTCTGATACATGGGAAGGGCCCGACAAATGATGGTATGGTCATTATGGTGGGAGATTTTCGATTTCTATCTCATTGTGCTAAAACGCTTCATACACATAATAAAATGCAAAGCCTGGCTTACCTTTATCTTCCCATCTGATGAAATAAAATTATTTTTAAGGCAGGACAAGAAAATTTTTAAAGGTAAAATTCTCTCTCTGCCTTCTTGAGCCACTACCCCCTCCCCTTTAGTGTGTATTGTGCATCTGTGTTATATAATACATTAACTAGATCCCCTTAGAAGACACAGGAATGCCTCCTCGCCAAAACCCCTTAGAAGACACAGGAATGCCTAGTTGCCAAAAAAAAAAGAAAAAGAAAAGCCATTTCCTCCTTGCCCAAGAAAGGTAACTCCTTAGGAGATAACCTTCCTTTCTCAGTCCTGTAAAGGGTCACAATAACCCACTACTCACCTCGTTGGACTATGTAAACTGTCAGTATGTTACTTTGATGTATAACCCTTTGTCTCAAAAAATTGTATAACTGTGTTTTGACCTCTAAAAGGCGGAACAGTCCTCAGAGCTTTCTGAAAGACTGTCTCCTGGGTTATAATCCTCAGGTTGGCTGGAATAAAACTTCCATTTCTTTCTTTCTTTCTTTTTTTTTTTTTTTTTTAAATCACACTGGGTATTTATTTATTTATTTATTTATTGGCTGCGTTGGGTCTTCACTGCTGCGTGCGGACTTTCTCTAGTTGTAGTGACCAGGGTCTACTCTTCGTTGTGGTGTGTGGGCTTCTCATTGTGGTGGTTTCATTTGTTGTGGAGCATGGGCTCTAGGCATGTGGGATTCAGTAGTTGTGGTGCACGGGCTTAGGTGCTCCTTGGCATGAGGGATCTTCCCAGACCAGGGCTTGAACCTGTGTCCCTTGCATTGGCAGGCGGCTTCTTAACCACTGTGCCACCAGGGAAGTCCTGGTATTTATTTATTAATTAATTAATTAATTAATTTATTTTGGCCATGGGGCTTGTGGAATCTTAGTTCCCCAACCAGGGACTGAACTCAGGCCCTTGGCAGTGAAAGTGCAGAGTCCCAACCACTGGACAGCCAGGGAATCCCCCTCCATTTCTTTCTTAGTTTGACTATTGATTAATTTTTTGTTGACACATCTCTGTAAACCTTGGAGGATCTGAGCCTTTTAGAGAAGCTGAATGCTTTAAAGAAGTTGATTTCCAGTGAATTTGGGTCACGGTTGACATCCAACATATCATTAGTGTATTTTAAGACTTGGTGGCACCTGTGATCCATGCTGGAAAGAAAAGAAACCTAATTCCAAGTGATAGGAGGTTACCAAGAAGTAGCAGGTTATAAGATGGCAGGCTGAATCATGACTTAAGAGATTAAGTTTAAACAGGGGAATGGCATTTTAGGAAAGTTCAATTTCTTCCTAGACAAATGAAAAACTATTTTCCACAGGCCATGAGACTATATTAATTACCCTGTTATGTCATTCGGTTTCTTCAAAGCCTCTGTTTTCTAGCCCTTTAAGAATGTATCTTAAATATCCCCTCAAGCGCTGGGTAATTGTTTGCTATGAGAGATGAAATGATTGCACATAAATGTGGGTGGTAGGCAGTCGTGTTTTCTACCCATGGATAAAGAAGTTAAAAGAGCCAGACTGAGAAAAATAATAAATCAGATGTTAAGAGATAAGAGCATCTACTGGTTCATTCCCTGCTCTAGGAAAGCCTAAGAGCATTCCTGGTCATGGGTTCAAAGTGATCTCCCTGTATCTGTAACAATTTCTTTTTTTATGCTTACGTCAACTTGAGTTGGGTTTTGTTACTTGAAACAACAAAAACCCTATTTTTTTTTCACTTAAAAAAACACTGTTGGGCTTCCCTGGTGGTGCAGTGGTTAAGAACTCACCTGCCAATGCAGGGGACACGGGTTCGAGCCCTGGTCCGGGAAGATCCCACATGCTGTGGAGCAACTAAGCCCATGCGCCACAACTACTAAGCCTGTACTCTAGAGCCCGCGAGCCACAACTACTGAGCCCACCAGCCACAACTTATGAAGCCTGAGCACCTAGAGCCCGTGCTCCTCAACAAGAGAAGCCACCGCAATGAGAAGCCCGCGCACTACAATGAAGAGTAGCCCCCTCTTGCTGCAACTAGAGAAAGCCCGTGCACAGCAACGAAGACCCAACACAGCCAAAAATAAATAAATAAATAAAATAATTTTTAAAAAATACAAATAAAACAGTGATTTTGTTTGTTTATTTGTCCCAAGTGGGTACCAGTTTTTAATAAACATAGTTATTACAAATGTTTATAAACACTTCTCTAAATGCATTACAGAAGAGATATCACACTCATTCCTTGAAATAACACTCTTCTCAAAGTATCCTGCATGTACAATTCTTTTAAACATCTTTATTATGTGTGTTTTTAAGCACTTCTTCGGAGCACAGGCTCCGGACGCTAAGGCTTAGCGGCCATGGCTCACGGGCACAGCCGCTCCACGGCATGTGGGATCTTCCCGAACCGGGGCACAAACCTGTGTCCCCTGCATCGGCAGGCTGACTCTCAACCACTGAGCCACCAGGGAAGCCCTAAGCACTTCTTTAAATGCATTACAGAACAGCTATCACATCCACTCCCTGAAATAACACTCTTCTCAAAGTTGCTTACACAGAACACGCAAGAGTCCAATTTAATACAGCGTATGACACAGTGTTTGGTATATAGCAGCAGTTCTCCGACAAATGATCACATTATCAGTACTGTTGCTGTGGTACCGGTCCATGAAAATCATACCCCTAACCTCACTGGAAACTCAACAGTCAGTGTGGTCCTCAGAGATAGTTTGGGGAGGGTGATAAATCCTGGCCTTAAACTCAATCCTTGCTACTGGTTCTATCTATGAAATACACCTGCACATACTTCTTGCTTTCTTATTCATTCATTCATTCATCCATCCATCCATTCATTCATTCAATATGCCACCAACTAGGAAAAAGAGTTTCCTGTTAGTAAAATTGTCTGATAACAGGAAACAGGGATTCTTCAACCTCCCTGAAGGAGCCCGCAGTGGCAGAGAGTAAGAGAATGGATCTAGTGGTGGCATTCTATGAAGGAAGTCTCGTTAGATCCCCGCAGTGAGTTTTCTCACCTTTGACAGTGCTTAGATGGGCCATTCCTGTCAGTCCACAGCTCACGGGCATTTTACAGGCCTGAGCTGATCCATGTCCTGCCTGACCCTGCCTGACCTCACACCAGCCTCTTGGCCCCCTTTGCATTTTGTCTGACTTTACCCTGTAACAGCTGCTGCCTTCTTCCCTGTCGCTGTCCCAAACTGGGCCTGGCTTCCAGCTGGCTTCACGACTGCAGGCATCCAAAGGGCTGGAAGAAAATTTCTGCATGTCTTTGTGGGGGCGTTTTCCCAGACAGCATGACCTCTTTGAGCCGCACAGTCTCTTTTTCATAATCCTTGCCATCAGCAGTGGCGTTTTCTGCTGTTTGAGCTCACCATTGCCAGAGATAGTTGAAAAAGCAGTACATATCACATAAGGAATGTGTCCTTGGATGTGGATCACTTTCATCAGGCAGGGAACCAAAACACTACTCATTCTGCCTCCCCTGAGAGTCACAGCCATGGAAGCACAAACTGCATGGAGAAATTAAGCAGCTGCATTCATTTGCCAGAAAATGCTCCAGCAAAGGCAACCGAGCAAGGAGTGGCCCCGCGACAGTGCCGCCGCAGCTGTCAGCGCTCAGCCTACGTGGCTGAGGCCTCTTCTCAGGGCTGCGTTAGCAGCCCTGGGGGGAGGTATTGCTGGGGGGTTTTAGGGGGTGGGACAAGGGAACCAGGGAGGAGCAAGTGCTCCTGGGCCTGGGACTGTGGATTCATGGTGGCCCGATGCCATTCTCAGGACAGGAGAATGTTCTACTTACAAGAGCGGGGCCAGGGCATGAGGATCCCCGGCAGGTCAGGTAGGGAGGGCTCTTTGCTTGAAGCAGTCTGAGGCCACATGGCCAGGGTGGAGAATCAAAAATCATCCCCCAAACAAGCAGCGGCATCAGAATGGACTGGTTCAAAACAAAGGATGTGAACAGCAAGTTTATGCGGAAGTCTCCCTTCCCTGTGGGGCTTGTGTGATTCCGGGGGTGGGTGTGAGGCCTTAAAGTGGCTGTACAGGGTCCACAGATGGAAGGCTGAGCCTGGAAGCTGCCCCCTTTCTGCTTTTGATGTGTGAGCAGGGATGGCAGAGAAGGATCAGAGGAAACAACAAAATGACTGTCACCCAAAGAAGCCTCAAGAGTAAACGAGCCTGGCCTTTTGCCACGTGTAGCCCATCGAATGTCCAGGTGGGCAGGAGCCACTGTGCAGCAGCGCTCCTGAGACAGGCTGCGTCCCACCGAGCTCGTCAACCAAAGGGGACCAGATCTCGGGCCCTGGCCCAACCGAGATTTTAAACTAAACTCTTTCCGTCTTTAACCCTAGGTAGCTAGCACTCTAAACCAGTAGGTCTAAACCACCTGCTGATTTGCAATTTCAGTACTTTAAGCTTGGAAAAATTGAATGCACTTACCGTAGACCAGACACCTGGTCTGGGAGAGAAAAACGGTTTCCACTGTTCAATCAAGCTGAAGAAGGAGGCTCAAGCGCCTGATTTCCATTGTGCCATCATCAGAAAAACAAAAGCAAAGAGAAGATGGCTCTTTGAAACCACAGCTGTCTTCAGGGACGGTGAATCTTGTCAAAGAAAAAAACCTGTAAAATCAAGGCCTCTGCTGAAACACTCATATGGCCTATTTGTTCAGTTGAGCCCCTTGAAGGGCTTGCTTTAGGAAGTTGAGCCTGGGGTGGCTTGGGAAAGGGGTAATGAATGTCTCCTCTCAAACCGAGAGAAGAATTTGGACCAGGGGGTGGTGGTGACTGGAAAGAGGGGAGAGGAGAAGGGGGGAGAGGCACAAGCAAGGCCAGGAGGTCTGGGCTAGGAGTGGGTCGGGAGATCAGCCCAGTGCCGGGTGTCTGAGGGACCATCACTCTCCCCACGTCAGCCTCATTTTCACAGTTGCTTCTCGGAGTCACAAGTGAAGGGGCTGGTCCTGGGTGAATTGCACTAGGGCCAGGATAAAGGAGCAACCCCGGGGGGCAGAATGGAGACCCCGAATTCCAGGGAGGCTGGGAATCAGAGCTGCCCTGCCCCATTTGTAGAAATCTCAGGAGAGCCCTGGACTTTCCACAGGACCTGGAATTGGGATTTGAGTCTGTCTTATCTAGATCTTAAAGGGGGCAGGGCTACCCCAGCTGACATTAGGGCCACATTTCAAGTGAGGTTTATTGAATGGTGTGATGGAGAAGATGATTAAAATTATGCATTTTCCTCAGGCCTGTGCTTGAACTATAACCAGTTTATGGGCATTTGGAAGTGGTTGAACCCAAAGGCTAGAGCGAGTGGCTTATTTTTATACAATGAGTGGCTAGGATGAGGGGATTCATTGACTTGCTGCTTGAGAAAAATGACTTGCTGGGAGTTCAAGCTCTGAGAGACTGCACTTCCTCAGTGATGTGACTTTGGCGAGTTGTGGGGAACACTGACCTTGATATTTGTCCAGGGAGGTGCTGGGCCTTAGTCCCAAAACGCACAACTGGGAGGCTCTGCTCGTTTTCCATTTCTGAATTGCTCACAGCTCAGTGAAGTCACAGGTGTTGAAGAGTTAGTTATTTAGCAGAAATGAGTTGTAGTCCTGGAAAAAGTTTAATGAGTTTGAATTGTGCTTAAAGTTTCTGTGGCTTCTGCTGGGATTTTAGGAAAGGCTTTCCATATAGTTCAGTAATTTCCCAGAAAAGCTGGTTTCCTTAGTTATGAACGTTAATTAAACACACGTAATGTAAATGCACTAATGCATTTTGTACCCGGTGCATGGAACAGGGAGTTGGTAACACGGCTTCAGCGTGGGACCGTGCTGAGGGGGCACGCTGGGACTGAAATCCTGGCTGACCTCCCCTCCCCCAGCTGTGCGCCCCTGAGTGGGGCTACATCTGCTAGGGAGGAAGGGAGGCCTTTTTCTCAAGTGCCTGCCCAGAGCGGGGACCTTTCCCGAATTCACACCAGGGCAGCCTGTAAGCAGGCAATGGAAAGACCTTAGCAAATGATGCTGCATGACGTGGGCATCATTGTCTTCCTTTGGCTATTCTAAGATGGCAATCAGGGCGGATATCCCAGGGGAGGTGCCCACACTGAGGGAGGCCACAGGAAATTTGGATGTGCCTCAGTATGAATCTCTTTGGATTGATCAGTTCCCTGTTGGCTTGGGAAAATTAAAATATTTAGCAGACTTGTTATTTAACTCTGGATGGCAAACTGCTAGATATTCCTGAAATAGCACGGGCTTGCCTTATCAACACATTACATTTTCAAGAGCTTAAAGATAAAAATGTATTATGCCCATGTGACAGTCTCAGGGTCTTTGGAGTTCTGGAGGTGGGTAGGTGCCAGTGGATACCAGGTCTAAGCTCCATGAGGGCCTGGGCCTGGTTCTACTATGTTCAGTGCTGCGCGTCCTGCCTTTAGCACAACGCTTGCCATAGAGTATGCAGTCAGTAAATGCGTGTGAATTGAAGGATGCATGAATGGTGCCCCATGGAGGTGGATCAGAGCAGAGGAGAAAAGGTAAACTTCACGTAGTGGCTGATCGAGTGAAACCGCATTTATTTGGAGCACATCTAAAACAATTCCTTTTTTAAAAAGGAATTTACAGGGAGCTGGGGTTTGCCTTAGTAGTAGAGCTGAGTTAATAAGATTTTATAAAATTACATGTTTTTATGTATTTAACTCTAAGCATCAGAGTGTCTTTATTGATGTTACAGTTGCCTGAGAAACGTGTCAAGGGCATTCACTATTTTATTTATCAGATTTTATTGAGTATCTACTGTGCCTGACACTAGGGAGATGCAAATGTCCAAGGCACAGTGTCTGCCCTCACACTGCACACTGGTGTAGTGGAGGAATGGGCACTAGAATACATGTTTCCAATAATGGGTGTCAAGTGCCATCGCACTTGGGTTCTATGTGAGCAAATGGGAGGCACACGTAACCGGGGTTGAATGGAATGAGGGAAGGCTTCCTGGAGGAAGTGGCTTCTTTGAATCCCTCTCAACATATATTATTCCTTTGGATTGGGTGGGCTATGGCTTTCCTATTCTCTCAGTCTTCAAAGGTGTAGCCCCACTGGATGTTCTGCCTGGGGCTTGGCTATCGCTCCTTCTGGGGAAAGCAGCTCCCACCTGGGAGAAGCCTACACCCGAAAAAACTTCACCGCTTCCTCCACTGCAGCTGCTACTTGACCCATTGTGGAGGAGACCAGAATTACACTTAGGTATCTTTCCCCCAAAGCAGGCCAAAATTTGTTAAACAGAGCCTTGTACATAGGGATTGCTGAATTAAAAGTAATATCCACTTATGTAAATGTTCTAGCCATTACGTTTTCTGAATCTAAACTGGCCATATTCTCAGATTAAGAAATCTGATTTGATGTTGTGAAGCTTAGAATTTTCCTTTCAAGAATAAAAATTCAAATAACTTGTGTTCCATTTCTTAGTGTTTACTTTTGTGAAGAATAATGACAGGACAACATTACAAAAAACATGGGACCCTCTATCCTAGTTGGTGGTAGCAAATAAAGAGCAAAAAATCGGTATGGGTTTAGAAAGTATCTAACAGTTGAATAACAATGGTCTCATTTTAAATAGAGTTCACAATACATATATAATTACGTGTGGGGTACACCCACATCCTGTTCTCGTTAAGGATGAATTTTGGAGGGGAGCAAATTTAAATGTATCGGTTATTAAAATGAGAGGCTAATAATACTCTAGATAGCAGGTGGTACTCAAGGCACTTATTGGTTGGTTCATAGAGAGCTCAGCTGCTTGGAGAAGTGGGACTGGTCACCAGTAGAAGTGGGAAAATAAGACGTGGTGATTTACAAAGAATCCAGCTATCTAGGGATCATCTCCATTGGGATGACCCTTTCACATTTCAAACTCAACCCCTAAACCTCAACCTAAACCCTTCTTCTTCTGCCTTAAACCTGCTCTGCCTCCTGTGCCCCTATCCTGGTAAAGGATATCACCATCTATCCAGTTGCCCAAAGTAGAAACTTGGGTGTTTTCCTTTATTTCTCTCTTTTCTTCTTCCTCTTGCCCCTCACTCCTTTCTTCTAATCACCTCCCAAATGCTGTGGGCTCTACCTTTTAAATATTACTTGAATCCATGTGCTTTTCTCCATCCCAGACACTTCTCTATCTCAGACCTCTGTCAACTCTCATCTGGCTTTTGCTGGCAGGTAGCAGCTTTTCTGATTTCCCCACCTCCCCTCTTACCTCACTCCAAACCATCCCCCATGCTGCGTCCGGAGCCGATTTTCTTAAAGTGCATGTCTAATGGTCCCTCACTTGCTTAAAACCCTTCTGTGGTCCTACACCATCATCCAGATAATGTCCAGGGTCCTGTGGCTCACATAGTCCTTCAGGAACAGGCTCTGGGGATCTTGCCAGCTTTGTCCGTTGCCCACCTCAACTTGCACGCCACAGTCAGCCTCCTTCACTTCTCTGAATACTCCTTGCTCCCTCTTGCCTCTAGACTTTTTCTCAAGATCTCGCCTATGTTTGAAATGCTTACCAATCTCCTACTTGTCTTTCAGATTTCAACTTAAACGTGACTTCCTCCATGAAAGCTTTCTCTTCCTCAAGTCCACAACAGGCTTCCCTGATACATGCTCCCACACTAGATGTCCTCCATCACAGCCCTTTTCTGTGTTGTCATTGCTTGTCACTTGAAGGTGGGACTCTCTCTGTCTCAGTGTTTACTATGTGGCTGTTGCTCCATCAATGTTTGTCACTAGATCCTGGGAGTCCAAAAGGGATGACTCCCTGCAGAAAGATTGGATAGCAAAATATATTATGATTTTTAAAAAATTTAAAGGAATTTTGTTTCCAACCCCGTCTCTATTCTTTGCAGTTCTATCCTCCAAATGCCACAAAGTTTTGACGACTGTGTGTAATGAATGGGACAGCCTGGGATGGTAGAAAAAGCCCCAGACTTGGCCAACATTTGTTGTACTCTTGTGACTTGCCAGGATGTGTCTTAAGCACAATACACATGTTAACTCATTTAATCCTCAGAACAGTTCTTCTGGGTAAGTACTGTCATCTTCATTTGGCAGATGAGGTACAGAGAATCAGGCCCCAGATCAAATCCATGCTCTATCACTTATTTGCTGTGTGACACTGGGCAAATGACCTCCCTTTCTGAACTCTCACCTCCTGAGCTACAAAATGGAGACAACACTTGCTGACGACTTGACTTCCAATGTTTCTGTTTTCTTACACACAATACATATTACACGTTGGCCTTCAGCAGTTCAGTTCTGAAGGCCACCCATACACTGCTGTATATCAGTGGACAGAAGAACGTGAACTGAGGCATGGTGATGTTCCAGCCCACTGGCCGTCAGTACAGCTTTAACAGCATAGCCAGTAAGTCTGTTCCATTAAATATTTTATTGCAATTTTTCCTTTTATATTATAAAATGTGTGGAAAGTGAAAAGAAAAGTTCTGATGCTAGTGATTAATAAGTACAAACTATTCAGCGCTGTGTCAGTTATTAAACCATCATCTCTCAGCTTCAAACCCAGTCGTCTGTATTCTGCTTTGTGATGCAGGGACTGGGATTCTGCGAATAACATTCTTCCTTGGCCAGCTGCTTTCTTTTAGGCTCTGTCAATGGGGGACGTCGGAGGGAGATTGCAGGGCGAGATGAGGAAGAAGAGACTTTTTCCTCTTTGCTTTTGGTTTATTTCTGGTTGGCCCCCTGTTCCTGTCATCAGCATCCAGCAATGCTGCTCCTTCGCTCTGGCAGAGGTAGTCCATTCCAGAAGCAGTTTGTTATGGGTTGAATTGTGTTCCCCTAAAACTCATACACTGTAGTCCTACCGCTCAGTACCTCAGAATATGACCCTATTTGGAGATGCAGTCTTTATAGAGGTAATCAAGTTAACATGAGGGTGGGCCCTAATCCAATATGACTGATGTCCTTATTAAAAGAGGAAATTTGGACACCGAGATATACATAAAGGGAAAACAACGTGAAGAAACACAGGGAGAAGACCATCTACAAGCCAAGGACAGAGGCCTTGAACAGATCCTTCCTTCACAGCTTTCAGAAGGAACCCACCCTGCTGACACCTTGATTTTGGACTTCTAGCCTCCAGAATGTGAGACAATAAATTTCTGTTAAGTCACCCAGTTTGTGGTGCTTTGTTCTGGCCGCCCTAGCAAGTAACATACAGTTCAATCCAGTTTGAGGTTTTACCAACTTGCAAAGTCAACCTCATGGCATCCCTGCAGAGATACCATCACTGCTGGCTGGCCCCCTTTCTTCAGAAGTCTGGGCCCCGATCCATTGGTACCCTTCTCCAGATCCCTAAGTTTTAATAATTCCAACCTCTTCCCTTGGTTTCCCCGGGCTATGAACTCCTTCCTGCTTTTGCTACTTCTATGGTAGCTTAGTGGTGTTTTTTTTTTTTTTGCCTTTTCGGTTGCTTAGTTAACAATTCTTTACTACCTAGTTAAACATTCTCTATATTAAATTCTCTCTATTAAAAGTACTGGAGCCTTGTGGGCATGACCCTGGCCCACTGAGCTGCCCCAGGGGGTCTGGAAGGCTGGGCATCAAGCCAAAGAGTGTTATTCTCAAAACTTAAGATCTAATGGAATTTGCCTTTCCTGCGGGACTTATCACCCCTTCCTTCTTTCCTGTTTCTCCCTTTTGGAATGGAAATGCCTGTCCCACCATTGCATTTGAGAAGCACATAACTTATCTGATTTCACAGGTTCACAGCTGGAGAGGAGTTTGCCTCAGGTTGAGTCATACCTCTAGTCTCACCTACATCTGATTTAGATATTTAGAGTTTGGACTTTAGACTTTAGAGCTGATGCTAGAATGAGTTAACACTTTTGGAGCTGTTGGTACGGAGTGAATGTAATTTCCATGCAATAAGGACGTGGATTTTGGGGGCCAGGGGCAGAATGCTGTGGACTGAATTGCGTCCCCACAAAATTCATACGTTGAAAGGCCTAATCCCCAATGTGACTCTCACAGAGAGTGTGACATAAAGATCCTTTCTGGCATAGACTTCCCCAGACTGTATTAGGTACCTCTCCTCTGATGCCAGGGACAAGGACCATAGAACTCACAAATTTAGCACATTCGAGACAATGACGGCAACTTTTGAAGCAAACAGAGTGGTAGACGTTTTTCCTCATTTGAATGTACATTGGACTTAAGCCCATTTGCTGAGTGTTTATTTGTTAAGGAAAAGAACTAAACTGAGGAACAGAATAAAATGTTGAAAATATATGAAGATTGGATTTAAAACTTCATATAATTTAGGGTGTCTTATTTTCTCATAGTAGCCTGCACGTTCCACGTACTATTCAGAGATTTTCTGTTCTCATGTTGGCTGGGAAGTCCTTGAGGCAGGGCTGGAGGATATTTAGTCCCCTCTGTATCCTCTAGTGTCCAGCACTGTGGCTGGCCCATGCTTGGCATTAAATAAATATTAATTAAACTTAAACTTAAATTCTGGAAAAGGGCCCATTTCAACTCCCCATCATCAGTGTCATCTTGGACCTGTCTATGATCCAGGACAGAGCCTGCAGGGAAAGGAACAGCCTAGCGAGAGGAGTGTATTTTGTTGACTTCAGACAGAGAAATAACTTTCCGTTAAGGTGGATTATTTTGAGAGGGCTAGACATAATTTACATGTCAGTCAGTCAGGCAGTGGCCCAAATGGTTCTCATGTCTGGAGGGAATTTATGTCTCTGCTCTTTTTTGCTTAGAGTTTGAAACTTTTGTTATTTAATAATAGTTGTTATTTATTTAGCACTATGGTATGTCAGGTTTGGTGCTAAGGACTTTACATAATCATCTCTCATTTGATAACCACAACAATGCTATAAGATGGGTAACCCATTTTATAGATGAAGAAACTGAGGATCTGCAAAGTTAAGGAAATTGTCAAGGCCACACTGTGGGAAATGCAATAACTGGAATTAAAATTCAGGTCGTTCTGACTCCAGTTTGGTCCTTTCTAATGGTCTTCTGCTTTCCTGTTCAAGCACAGCCCCTAGACCCTTAGAATGAATGGAGTGACAGATCTCCTGACTCTCTCCACACTAGGATCCTCTCTCCAGGTATAAGCACTCTAGTTCCAATTATCCCTCTGAGAAAGTGATGGCTAAGTTTTCCAGTCCCCAGTTTAAATTAGTTTACTATTACTTCACCTTTCCACACACCATACTGAAGGAGACAATTTACGAAAAGCCAGCGTGAGATTCAAAAGTGAGCATGAACTTCTACTTCTGAGTGCTGTCCCCCTCAATATTTCCTGCTATATTTGTACCTGGAAGGATTAACATGATGACTAAGTATGTTGATGGATTGGTTATACATGGTACCCTTTAATAATATTTTATCTTCTCATTTATTATATCCACAATTCTGAGCAGCAGTGTTGTTAACCCAGAATGGGGATCATCTAAAAGTCCTTCCTGAATGCTTTTGGTATGTGTAAAAATGTTTCTACATATATTCTGAGAATCATAAAAGATCAGAGCTACTGAATCATATTTATTGTATCAGGTTTCCAGTATGTCAAGTTTAAAAGAATTTAGATTAATTTGAGAACCTCTGGATAATGTGGATGATATATCCAGAGACATACATGAAAGCTCCCCTTGAAATGGAGATATAGAACGAGTAGACTTCATTGACCCAATGTTTTCCTTGTTTTTCATCTCTCGTCTAAAGATGTATTGAAATTCTGTAGCTTGAAATGTCAAACAGACTTGCTCACATTTTTTCACCCTAGATGAAATGTTTTAAGGGTGAGAAGGCCACCTGGCTGTTTCAAAATGAGATTGATTGGAAGTCCCCGTCCCCCAACTCTTACACCCTACACTATGCTAGGGTCTTACCCTTAGCTGTTCAGGTTCACACTTTAATTCTAAGGGTACATCCAGAGGTGACCATCTCTGCTGGATTTATTTACTCAGCTGGGAGCTTGTTGTAAGATTGAGTCCCTGGTGAGGCTCTGGCAGTGGCATCCCTGCCCTGTACTGTGTCAGTGGAGCAAGCTGCAGCATTTGTTTTGTTTTTTTTTAAGATTTATTATTTATTTATTTTATTTATTTATGCTGCGTCAGGTCTTCGTTGAGGCACGTGGGATCTTTCGTTGTGGCTTCTCTCTAGTTATGGCGTGAGGGTTTTCTCTTCTCTAGTTGTGGTGTGAAGGCTCCAGGGCACGTGGGTGCTGTAGTTTGTGGCACATGGGCTCTAGTTGAGGCGCCCGAGCTCAGTAGTTGTGGCATGCGGGTTTCTTCTCTTCTCTAGTTGCGGTGCAGGCTCCAGAGCACGTGGGCTCTCTACTTGAGGAGTACGGGCTCAGTAGTTGTGGCACGCGGGCTTAGTTGCCCCGAGGCATGTGGGATCTTAGTTCCCCGACAAGGGATCGAACCAGAGTCCCCTTCATTGTAAGGCAGATTCTTTACCACTGAACCGCCAGGGAAGTCCCGACTGCAGCATCTTAACTGGGGCATAAGGAAAGTGGTGTCCTTACTGGGCTGATCCTTCAGAGTGATTCTGAGCCTGTTCCTAGCTGCACCTTTCAAGCCTCGTTCTCCATCCATGCTGGAGATTGTGTGCTCCCTGGAGAATATGTGCTCCCTAAGTACTCCTCCAAACATTTCAAATTTAAAATATAAAAAAATAGTATAATGAGCTCCCATCTGGATGCCATCTGGATTACTGTGATAGAGTCCACACTGGCCCCCTTTTCTTCCTGTTTATCCGTGCTGGCTCCTAGTAATTTGTTTTCCATACAGAGACAGCTATTGTCAAAGTACAAATCTGATTATATCTTACACACTCAATTCTCACTGGCTCCCCCAATCTCTCAGAGGTAAAGACAAAACTCCTTAACCTGGCCTGTAAGACCTTGCATGATCCGGCCCTGCCTAACTTCTCCAGCTCCATCCCACACCATTCTCTCCCAACCTTTTTTACTTTTTTTACTCCAACCATATGGCCTTCCTCCAGTTCCTTATACTTGCTGTGGTCCCTCCTCACTGTGCTTTGCCTGTGCTGTAGCCTCTGACTGGACAACGCTTCACGCAGGTACTACATACTCATCCATCACAGCTCAGTCATCAGAGAAGCCCTCGCTGACTTCTCTGACCCGGTCACATTGCCCCTGATAAAGTTTTCCGCCAAGTACATTTCCCTCAAACATTTAGAATGATTGCAGTGTGTGTGATCTCCTTCACTAGACTGAAAGATCCTTGAGGGTAGGAACTGTGTCTCTTTTTGCTCACCCTTGTATCCTGAGCACCTAGAACATACGCATGAAACATCTGATAAATGAATGAATGCCTTTCCTTCTGGCCTTTTATCTATTTTCATACACTATTATGTTTGCAAAAATAGAAATATTTTATACCTACCATTTTGTAGCTTTCCTTGTGTACTTAGCAATAAGCAAACATTTGGGGGCTGCTTTTATTGACAAAACCCACTCTTTGGAATTTTTGCTGTTTCCAATTTACTCCTTGACTTTTCATTTGGAAAGTCCACTGTAGGGTTTGGTATAAATAGCAAAACTGAATCAGCACTGGCTGCAGCTATGGTTTTTGATCTTGGCACCTGGCAACATCCCTGGTCCGCGCAGGAAGGGTAGTGCAGTGGTTAGCATGTGGGGGTCAGACAGATGAGCGTCTCAGCACTGCTCTGCTTCTGTCCCAGGGAGGCCCAGTTGAAGATAATGAGCAAAGTCTCTATCAAGCTACTTCAAGACAAGTGGGATCTAGGCAGAAATCTCTCTGAAATCCAAGAGCAGAGCTGTAACTAGAGCTAGAAGGTGGATCCAGATTCAGAGCAGCCTCAGGAGCACCAGGAGCCCATGGCTCTCCACCCAGTCTCAGGGTGACCTGTCTTGGCTACTCTCTACATGTCAGCTTCAGTCTCCTCTATAACCTTCCAAGTCCCTCTGCTTACTTACAGTTTTTGCTTTTCAGAAGTTTGGCTTGCAAATGGCTTTCACTTGGCATGGTTCTGACTCTATCTGTGGCATCTCTTGATAGATCTTTTTGCCACCTCTTTCTGCTCTCAAATGGCAAACTCTGTGTTTCTTATTTCAAAATAGAGAGAGAGACTCTAGCTGTCCCATCTGATCTTGTTGAGCCAGTTGTATATGTCCTTGAACTAATCTCTATATACACTTGGCTGTCTTTGGATGGGGGCATCCACTCTAGTTAGTAACAAGGGGAAGCAGCAGAGTCATGTAGTACCAAAAATGGCTTCCTGGGCAACAGAGGAGATGGGCTGGGAATTTTCCATTAGAATAGGACGTGGAGAAATCAGACGCTATAACTGACTTACCTAGTACAGCCTGTGTGACCTGGAACAAAACACCCAACTTCAGTTTTGAGCCTCCGTTTCCTCAGCTGTTAAAAGAGGAAAGCAACCTATTTTATCAAATTCTCAGGATATAAGGAAATAAGATGAGATAAAACACACAGAACACTTGACCCAGTAGCATCTCAACTAGTAAGAAGTGCTATTACATCTCTTCATTGTAATAGTATCATCTATAACATACTAATGTTTATAATGAATATATATAATATATTATATCTTTGAATATATTCTTTGAAAATAATATATTTTCATATTATAAATAAATATAATACATATAATGTGAGATATATATATAGAGAGAGATATATGGAATAATGTAGTTTCAAATGACCTCTTTAATCCAGGTTACTTCTGGGAAGAATTTCTCAGATGGATAAATACTCTATAAATTGTGACTCTAGGTAAAATAATATTTCTGACGCACAGGGTGGAGTGATGGGAGTGTTTTGTTCCCCGGGGAGATGGTGGTCTATTGGCCCCTCTGTACTATGTGGAAATGATCCAAGATAACATGGGGACAATAAACAGCCTGTGGATACTAACAAAGGCTATTGTACTGAAGGAGTTTTTTGGTCTGGAGCCAGAAGCCAGATTTAGAATGAAATGCACACAATTTCTTTTCTACAGAAATGTTTGAATAGTAATAGTTAATGCTTACATAGTGCTTACTATATGCCAGGCATTGTGCTAAAGGCTTCACATGTATTAACTCATTTCCCCCTCTTCACAACACATCAAGGTGGATATCTACGATTTACAGATAAAGAAATGGAGACATTGATCTGTTTTTTAGAATCCTTTCCATAAGCTGTAACCAGCCGACCTTGCTTTGACCTTATGTCCATCTCTAGTCCTCAGTCCTCTGAGGGCCGTGGTTGGTATTGCTGTTGTTCCAGGACTGGAGTCTTGCCTTGCACCCTCTTTCTTCCCACTGCCAGTGTTCTTCCATGAATTCCAAACCTAAAGGCTGCCACCAAAGCCCTTAATAACTTCTTTTTTCACAGCCCAGAGGTCTTTTTTTTTTTTTTTACACGTATTACTCTATGAATTATAGGGAATGGGTTCCAGCAGCTCAGCCTCCTTCGCACTGGTTCTCACAAAATGTGCTTCACTGCAGGGAGCAGGCTGGCACTTCAGTTGAAACCAAGCACTTTTCTCTTGGCTTCCTTCTTTTCTGATCGTTTTCCTTCACACATTTCAGGAAGCTATCTCAGCTCTTAGAGGACTGACTATGCTCAGTGTGTACATTACTTCTGTTGGCAAGAATCTTGCCCTTAACTTGTTTGTTTCCAGCAATGCCAACAGCATGCTGGGTAACACTAGACTCTCCCAGTTTCGCCCTGGGAACATTTGTGGGGAATTCCTTTTTGAACATGACATCTACAATATCACCTTTGTTGTAAATTCACATGGATGTGGCTGAAGGAACTATTCCATGTTTTCTAAAAGGCTTAGAGAACTTATAGTGGGTGCCTCTCTTCTCTCCCTTTGTGTTGGTCATTTTGGAAAATTACTGGAAGTTGGAAGTTTCAGCCAAAAAAGAGAAAAACAGAACCCCTTAATAGCTTGAGCAAGCTTAGCTAAGTGGCAAACTGGGACATGAAGTCATAATAGGATAAGGAGTGAGAGGTTACATGGGCTAAATGGCTCAAAAATCAGTGTCTATTGAGAAATTCCCTTTACAGGAAAACTGGATTTGCCTTCAGGGCAGGCGTAGAAGCTTGGAGGTGCCAAGCTGGGCTGTAGATGTGGCTGCCATGTCAAGTACTTGGAGGTGGGGACGACAACAGTGTCCGAGGAGGAGGGGCGGTGTGCTGACCAGGGTACGGGTCAGCTGGAAGAGCTTCCTGATACTGCTCTGTCTCTGTTCTAGTGAAGCCTGTTTAGATGTAAGGAGCAGAGGCTCAATCCAGTTACTTTGAGAAAAGGGGGATTTAGGCAGAATGCCCCTGCAATCCGATAGTACAGCCTTAAAGAGCGTCCTGATACTGCTCTGTCTCTGTTCTAGTGAAGCCTGTTTAGATGTAAGGAGCAGAGGCTCAATCCAGTTACTTTGAGAAAAGGGGGATTTAGGCAGAATGCCCCTGCAATCCGATAGTACAGCCTTAAGTGGGGTTGGAGGGTGTTACAGTCTCAAGGTGGCCTCGAGACCTAAGTTGTGTAAAGGGGAAGACAGTATATCAGTTGTGCTGGTTAAAAAAAAAGCCCTGATTCATAGCATTTATCATTCTGTTGTGTAAATACTCCTATCACGTCCAGTTTCAACCAATATGATGTCTTTGAGCTTGAAGCTGGGAAGAAATGTGTGCAATTCAATCTCTCGAATCAATATGAGTCTATTCCAGGGCACCAAATTTTAACTTTTTTTTTTTTTTTCTAAATTTTCCAAGTTTCCAACAAGGTAATTTATTTTTGTTTCATAGTCAGAAGAACACCTAACAAAAGTTATTTTTAAAAAGGAAATAGAAATAAAGAAATGGGACTTAATTAAACTTAAAAGCTTTTGCACAGCAAGTGAAACCATTGCCCAAACTAAAAGACAACCTACTGAGTGTGAGAAAATATTTGCAAATGATATGACATATAAGAGGTTAATATCCAAAATATATAGGCAGCTCATAAAACTCAATGTCAGAAAAACAAAAAACCCAGTTAAAAAATGTGCAGAAGACCTAAATAGACATTTTTCCAAAGAAGATATACAGATGGCCAACAGACACATGAAAAGATGCTCAACATCACTAATCATCAGAAAAATGCAAATCAAAACCAAAATGAGATATTACCTCATATCTGTCAGAATGGCTGTCATCAAAAAGACCTCACCACCACGTTGGTGAGGACCTGGAGAAAAGGGAAACTTAGTACACTGTCGTGAGAATACAAATTGGTGCAGCCACTATGGAAAACAGTATGGAGGCTCCTCAAGAAACTAGGACGGGACCACTTTCACTTCCATCAAAGGAAAACATTACTATTTTCTCTCTTCCAACATTAATTGGGAAAATGTTATTGAATGCCTATAATAGGCAAGGTGTTTGGCATGCTGGAGGGGGGATAGAAATAGGGTGACCAAATTGAGTTTTGTTTTGTTTTGTTTTTAATGCGGAGGCTTTATTTTACTTTTTCTTTTTTTTCTTTTTGGCTGCATTGGGTCTTCGTTGCTGTGCACAGGCTTTCCCTAGTTGCGGCGAGCAGGGGCTACTCTTGGTTGCGGTGTGTGGGCTTCTCATTGTGGTGGCTTCTCTTGTTGTGGAGCACGGGCTCTAGGCACGTGGGCTTCAGTAGCTGTGGCACACGGGCTCAGTAGTTGTGGCTCATGGGCTTAGTTGCTCTGCAGCATGTGGGATCTTCCCAGACCAGAGCTCGAACCCGTGTCCCCTGCATTGGCAAGAGATTCTTAACCACTGTGCCACCAGGGAAGTCCCCAAATTCAGTTTTCTCAGGACTGTCCCAGTTTTAGCCTAGAAAGTCTGGTATCCTGAGAAATCCCTCAGTCCAGGCAAACCAGGATAGTTGGTCACCCTACAAACAGAAGACACCTCCTATCTCTCAAGGATCTTATAATCTAGAAAACGATCTCAGATCCACATCCTCAAGAAATATTTAATCATGTATTAGGAGAAATAAAAATATAGGAAAATGAGAGAGAATATATAGCCGAACCTATCAGGGAAGGCTTCATGGAGATAGTTTCATTGAAGATGGCTATAATTTTTTTTTTTTTAAACCCAACATTGGGCTTCCCTGGTGGCGCAGTGGTTGGGGGTCCGCCTGCTGATGCAGGGGACATGGGTTCATGCCCCGACCCAGGAGGATCCCACGTGCTGCGGGGCGGCTGGGCCCGTGAGCCATGGCCGCTGAGCCTGCGCGTCCGGAGCCTGTGCTCTGCAACTGGAGAGGCTGCAGCGGTGAGAGGCCCGCGTACCACACACACACACACACAAAACAAAAAAAAACCCAAGGAGACTTCCGGAAGATGGCGGAAGAGTAAGACGCGGAGATCACCTTCCTCCCCACAGATACACCAGAAATACATCTACACGGGGAACAACTCCCACAGAACACCTACTGAACGCTGGCAGAAGACCTCCCAAAGGGCAAGAACCCCACCACCACCCACGTACCTGGGTAGGGCAAAAGAAAAAAAAATAAACAGAGACAAAAGGATAGGGACGGGACCTGCACCAGTGGGAGGGAGCCGTGAAGGAGGAAAGGTCTCCACACACTAGGAAGCCCCTTCGTGGGAGGAGACTGCGGGAGGCGGAGCGGGGAGCTTTGGAGCCGCAGTGGAGAGCACAGCAACAGGGGTGCGGAGGGCAAAGCGGAGAGATTCCCGCACAGAGGATCGGTGCCAACCGGCGCTCACCAGCCCGAGAGGCTTGTCTGCTCCCGCGCCAGGGCCGGCGGGGGGCTGGGAGCTAAGGCTCGGTCTTCAGTAGGAGCGCAGGGAGCGGACTGGGTTGGCGGCGTGAACACAGCCTGCAGGGGGTTAGTGCGCCACGGCTGGCCGGGAGGGAGTCTGGGAAAATGTCTGGACCTGCCGAAGAGGCAAGAGACTTTTTCTTCCCTCTTTGTTTCCTGGTGCGCTAGGAGAGGGGATTAAGAGCGCCGCTTAAAGGAGCTCCAGAGACGGGCGCAAACCGTGGCTAAAAGCGCGGACCCCAGAGACAGGCATGAGACGCTAGCTAAGGCTGCTGCTGCCGCCACCAAGAAGCCTCTGAGCGAGCACAGGTCACTATCCACACACACCCCTTCCTGGGAGTCTGTGCAGCCCGCCACTGCCAGGGTCCCGTGATCCAGGGACAACACCCCCAGGAGAACGCACGGCGCACCTCAGGCTGGTGCAACGTCACGCCGGTGTCTGCCGCCGCAGGCTCGTCCCGCACTCCGTGCCCCTCCCTCCCCCCGGCCTGAGTGAGCCAGAGCCCCCGAATCAGCGGCTCCTTTAACCCCGTCCTGTCTGAGCGAAGAACAGACGCCCTCCAGCGACCTACACGCAGAGGCGGGGCCAAATCCAAAGCTGAGCCCCTGGGAGCTGTGAGAACAAAGAAGAGAAAGGGAAATCTCTCCCAGCAGCCTCAGAAGCACCGAATTAAAGCTCCACAATCAACTTCATGTACCCTGCATCTGTGGAATACATGAATAGAAAACGAATCATCCCAAATTAAGGAGGTGGACTTTGAGAGCAAGATTTATGATTTTTCCCCTTTTCCTCTTTTTGTGAGTGTGTATGTGTATGCTTCTGTGTGAGATTTTGTCTGTATAGCTTTGCTTCCACCATTTGTCCCAGGGTTCTATCTGTCCATTTTTTTGTTTTTTTTGTTTTTTTCTCTTAATAATTATGTTTTTATTTTAATAACTTTATTATATTTTATCTTACTTTATTTTATTTTACTTTATCTTCTTTCTTTCTTTTTTTCCTTCCTTCCCCCCTTCCTCCCTCCCTCCCTCCCTCCTTTCTGTCTTTCTTTCTACTTCTACTAATTCTTTCTTTCTACTTTTTCTCCCTTTTCTTCTGAGCCGTGTGGATGGAAGGCTCTTGGTGCTGCAGCCAGGAGTCAGTGCTGTGCTTCTGTGGTGGGAGAGCCAACTTCAGGACACTGGTCCACAAGAGACCTCCCAGCTCCACATAATATCAAACGGCGAAAATCTCCCAGAGATCTCCATCTCAACGCCAGCACCCAGCTTCACTCAGCGACCAGCAAGCTACAGTGCTGGACATCCTATGCCAAACAACTAGCAAGACAGGAACACAACCCCAACCATTAGCAGAGAGGCTGCCCCAAATCATAAGTCCACAGACACCCCAAAACACACCACCAGACGTGGACCTGCCCACCAGAAAGATATGATCCAGCCTCATCCACCAGAACACAGGAACTAGTCCCCTCCACCACAAAGCCTACACAACCCACTGAACCAACCTTAGCCACTGGGGGCAGACACCAAAACACAACGGGAACTATGAGCCTGCAGCCTGCAAAAAGGAGACCCCAAACACAGTAAGATAAGCAAAATGAGAAGACAGAAAAACACACAGCAGATGACGGAGCAAGATAAAAACCCACCAGATCTAACAAATGAAGAGGAAATAGGCAGTCTACCTGAAAAAAAATTCAGAATAACGATAGTAAAGATGATCCAAAACCTTGGAAATAGAATAGACAAAATGCAAGAAACATTTAACAAGGACCTAGAAGAACTAAAGATGAAACAGACAATGATGAGCCACACAATAAATGAAATGAAACATACTCTAGATGGGATCAATAGCAGAATAACTGAGGCAGAAGAACGGGTAAGTGACCTGGAAGATAAAATAGTGGAAATAACTACTGCAGAGCAGAATAAAGAAAAAAGAATGAAAAGAACTGAAGACAGTCTCAGAGACCTCTGGGACAACATTAAATGCACTAACATTCGAATTATAGGGGTTCCAGAAGAAGAAGAGAAAAAGAAAGGGACTGAGAAAATATTTGAAGAGATTATAGTTGAAAACTTCCCTAATATGGGAGAGGAAATAGTTAATCAAGTCCAGGAAGCACAGAGAGTCCCATACAGGATAAATCCAAGAAGAAATACGCCAAGATACATATTAATCAAACTGTCAAAAATTAAATACAAAGAAAACATATTAAAAGCAGCCAGGGAAAAACAACAAATAACACACAAGGGAATCCCCATAAGGATAACAGCTGACCTTTCAGCAGAAACTCTGCAAGCCAGAAGGGACTGGTAGGACATACTGAAAGTGATGAAGGAGAAAAACCTGCAACCAAGATTACTCTACCCAGCAAGGATCTCATTCAGATTTGATGGAGAAATTAAAACCTTTACAGACAAGCAAAAGCTGAGAGAGTTCAGCACCACCAAACCAGCTTTACAACAAATGCTAAAGGAACTTCTCTAGACAAAAACACAAGAGAAGGAAAAGTCCTATAATAACGAACCCAAAACAATTTAGAAAATGGGAATAGGAACATACATATCGATAATTACCTTAAATGTAAATGGACTAAATGCTCCCACCAAAAGACACAGATTGGCTGAATGGATACAAAAACAAGACCCATATATATGCTGTCTACAAGAGACCCACTTCAGACCTAGAGACACATACAGACTGAAAGTAAGGGGATGGAAAAAGATATTCCATGCAAATGGAAACCAAAAGAAAGCTGGAGTAGCAATTCTCATATCAGACAAAATAGACTTTAAAATAAGGACTATCAGAAGAGACAAAGAAGGACACTACATAATGATTAAGGGATCGATCCAAGAAGAAGATATAACAATTGTAAATATTTATGCACCCAACATAGGAGCACCTCAATACATAAGGCAAAAACTAGCAGCCATAAAAGGGGAAATCGACAGTAACACATTCATAGTAGGGGACTTTAACACCCCACTTTCACCAATGGACAGATCATCCAAAATGAAAATAAATAAGGAAACACAAGCTTTAAATGATACATTAAACAAGATGGACTTAATTGATAGTTATAGGACATTCCATCCAAAAACAACAGAATACACATTTTTCTCTAGTGCTCATGGAACATTCTCCAGGATAGATCATATCTTGGGTCACAAATCAAGCCTTGGTAAATTTAAGAAAATTGAAATTGTATCAAGTATCTTTTCCGACCACGATGCTATGAGACTAGATATCAGTTATAGGAAAAGATGTGTAAAAAATACAAACACATGGAGGCTAAACAATACACTACTTAATAACTAAGTGATCACTGAAGAAATCAAAGAGGAAATCAAAAAATACCTAGAAACAAATGACAATGAAAACACAACGATCCAAAACCTATGGGATGCAGCAAAAACAGTTCTAAGAGGGAAGTTTATAGCAATACAATCCTACCTTAAGAAACAAGAAAAATCTCGAATAAACAACCTAACCTTACACCTAAAGCAATTAGAGAAAGAAGAACAAAAAAAACCCCAAAGTTAGCAGAAGGAAAGAAATCATAAAAATCAGATCAGAAGTAAATGAAAAAGAAATGAAGGAAACGATAGCAAAGATCAATAAAGCTAAAAGCTGGTTCTTTGAGAAGATAAACAAAATTGATAAACCATTAGCCAGATTCGTCAAGAAAAAAAGGGAGAAGACTCAAATCAATAGAATTAGAAATGAAAAAGGAGAAGTAACAAATGACACTGTAGAAATACAAAAGATCATGAGAGATTACTACAAGCAACTCTATGCCAATAAAATGGACAACCTGGAAGAAATGGACAAATTCTTAGAAAGGCACAACCTGCCAAGACTGAATGAGGAAGAAATAGAAAATGTGAATAGACCAATCACAAGCACTGAAATTGAAACTGTGATTTAAAATCTTCCAACAAACAAAAGCCCAGGACCAGATGGCTTCACAGGCAAATTCTATCACACATTTAGAGAAGAGCTAACACCTATCCTTCTCAAACTCTTCCAAAATATAGCAGAGGGAGGAACACTCCCAAACTCATTCTACGAGGCCACCATCACCCTGATACCAAAACCAGACAAGGATGTCACAAAGAAAGAAAACTACAGGCCAATATCACTGATGAACATAGATGCAAAAATCCTCAACAAAATACTAGCAAATGGAGTCCAACAGCACATTAAACGGATCATACCAAGATCAAGTGGGGTTTGTTCCAGGAATGCAAGCATTCTTCAATATATGCAAATCAATCAACGTGATACACCATATTAACAAATTGAAGGAGAAAAACCATATGATCATCTCAATAGATGCAGAGAAAGCTTTCAACAAAATTCAACACCCATTTATTATAAAAACCCTATGCAGAAAGTAGGTGTAGAGGGAACTTTCCTCAATATAATAAAGGCCGTATATGACAAGCCCACAGCCAACATCATCCTCAATGGCGAAAAACTGAAAGCATTTCCACTAAGGTCAGGAACAAGACAAGGTTGCCCACTCTCACCACTCTTATTCAACATAGTTTTGGAAGTTTTAGCCACAGCAATCAGAGAAGAAAAGGAAATAAAAGGAATCCAAATCAGAAAAGAAGAAGTAAAGCTGTCACTGTTTGCAGATGACATGATACTATACATAGAGAATCCTAAAGATGCTACCAGAAAACTACTAGAGCTAATCAATGAATTTGGTAAAGTAGCAGGATACAAAATTAATGCACAGAAATCTCTGGCATTCCTATATACTAATGATGAAAAATCTGAAAGTGAAATCAAGAAAACACTCCCATTTACCATTGCAACAAAAAGAATAAAATATCTAGGAATAAACCTACCTAAGGAGACAAAAGACCTGTATGCAGAAAATTATAAGACACTGATGAAAGAAATTAAAGATGATACAAACAGATGGAGAGATATACCATGTTCTTGGATTGGAAGAATCAACATTGTGAAAATGACTCTACTTCCCAAAGCAATCTATAGATTCAATGCAATCCCTATCAAACTACCACTGGCATTTTTCACAGAACTAGAACAAAAAATTTCACAATTTGTATGGAAACACAAAAGACCCCGAATAGCCAAAGCAATCTTGAGAACAAAAAATGGAGCTGGAGGAATCAGGCTGCCTGACTTCAGACTATACTACAAAGCTACAGTAATCAAGACAGTATGGTACTGGCACAAAAACAGAAAGATAGATCAATGGAATAGGATAGAAAGCCCAGAGATAAACCCATGCACATATGGTCACCTTATCTTTGATAAAGGTGGCAGGAATATACAGTGGAGAAAGGACAGCCCCTTCAATAAGTGGTGCTGGGAAAACTGGACAGGTACATGTAAAAGTATGAGATTAGATCACTCCCTAACACCATACACAAAAATAAGCTCAAAATGGATTAAAGACCTAAATGTAAGGCCAGAAACTATCAAACTCTTAGAGGAAAACATAGGCAGAACACTCTATGACATAAATCACAGCAAGATCCTTCTTGACCCATCTCCTAGAGTAATGGAGATAAAAACAAAAATAAACAAATGGGACCTAATGAAACTTCAAAGCTTTTGCACAGCAAAGGAAACCATAAACAAGACCAAAAGACAGCCCTCAGAATGGGAGAAAATATTTGCAAATGAAGCAACTGACAAAGGATTAATCTCCAAAATTTGTAAGCAGCTCATGCAGCTTAATAACAAAAAAACAAACAACCCAATCCAGAAATGGGAAGAAGACCTAAATAGACATTTTGGCAAAGAAGATATACAGACTGCCAACAAACACATGAAAGAATGCTCGACATCACTAATCATTAGAGAAATGCAAATCAAAACTACAATGAGATATCATCTCACACCAGTCAGAATGGCCATCATCAAAAAATCTAGAAACAATAAATGCTGGAGAGGGTGTGGAGAAAAGGGAACCCTCTTGCACTGTTGGTGGGAATGTAAATTGATACAGCCACTGTGGAGAACAGTATGGATGTTACTTAAAAAACTACAAAAAGAACTACCATATGACCCAGCAGTCCCACTACTGGGCATATACCCTGAGAAAACTATAATTCAAAAAGAGTCATGTACCAAAATGTTCATTGCAGCTCTATATACAATAGCCCGGAGATGGAAACAACCTAAGTGTCCATCATCGGATGAATGGATAAAGAAGATGTGGCACATATATACAATGGAATATTACTCAGCCATAAAAAGAAACGAAATTGAGCTATTTGTAATGAGGTGAAAAGACCTAGAGTCTGTCATACAGAGTGAAGTAAGTCAGAAAGAGAGAGACAAATACCGTATGGTAACAATATATATGGAATTTAAGAAAAAAGAAAATGTCATGAAGAGCCTAGGGGTAAAACAGGAATAAAGACACAGACCTACTAGAGAATGGACTTGAGGATATGGGGAGGGGGAAGGGTAAGCCGTGACAAAGCGAGAGAGAGGCATGGACATATATACACTACCAAACGTGAAACAGATAGCTATTGGGAAGCAGCCGCATAATGCAGGGAGATCAGCTCGGTGCTTTGTGACCACCTAGAGGGGTGGGAAAGGGACGGTGGGAGGGAGGGAGACGCAAGAGGGAAGAGATATGGGGATATATGTATATGTATAACTGATTCACTTTGTTATAAAGCAGAAACTAACACACCATTGTAAATCAATTATACTCCAATAAAGATGTTAAAAAGAAAAAAAACAACAACAACATTGTAGCTATTTCTGGGAAATGATATTCTGGACTGTTTGTAGTTCCTAAATCTTCGGTGAACATCCTTACTTCTGTAATGAGAAAAAAAGAAAATAACACTATCCCCCTCAACCAGAAACAGTTTAAGTAGATTTCAAATATACATTTAAAGCAAAAAGGATATAATAAGCATTACCAATCTTACCACCAAGATATAACCTGATTTAAAATTTTTGATAGGTATATATCTAGGACAGTGGTTCTCAGCCAGGGTGATTTTGCAACTTGGGGGGACACTTGGCAGTGTATACAGACATTTTTTCACTTTCACAACTGAGGAAGGATGCTACTTGCATCCAGTGGATAGTGGCTAGGGATGCTGCTAAACATTCTACAAAGTACAGGACAGCTCCCTCTCCCCCAACAAAGAATTATCCAGTCCAAAATGTTAGTAGTGCCATGACTGGGGAACTCTGTCCTAGGATGTACATATGGTTTTGGTTTGAATTTACAAAAGTGGTGCTAAATCTATGTATAGTTTTCTAATCTGAATGTATTGTATCTCTTCAGGCAGAGAAGGGGAAAGACAGTCTAGGCAAAGGGAATAAATACAACTCAAAGACAAGAAAACTCTAAGCATATTTAGAGACAAAATATGTAGTTATAAAATCATAGTGACAGAATACATCATAGCGGTTAAGAACCCAGGCTTCGAGGTGAGAAAATGCAATTGGAATCTTAACTTCATCTCTTTGGGTCAAGGGGCTGAGTGAGTGGGAAGGAAAGATGAGATAGGAGCTGTATGCTGTTTTTTTTTTTTAATAATTTTTTTAAACTTTATTAATTTATTTTTGGCTGCCTTGGGTCTTTGTTGCTGCGTGTTGGCTTTTCTCTAGTTGCAGCAAGCGGGGGCTACTCTTCGTTGTGGTTCACGGGCTTCTTATTGGGTGGCTTCTCTTGTTGCAGAGCATGGGCTCTAGGTGCGCAGGCTTCAGTAGTTGTGGCACTCAGGCTCAGTAGTTGTGGCTCGTGGGCTCTAGAGCGCAGGCTCAGTAGTTGTGGCACATGGGCTTAATTGCTCCGCAGCATATGGGATCTTCCCAGACCAGGGTTCAAACCCGTGTCCCCTGCACTGGCAGGCGGATTCTTAACCACTGCGCCATGAGGGAAGTCCCTGGAGCTGTATGCTCTTAACAAGCCATTAATCCTCTATTAGCCTCAGTTTTCACATGCTTAAGATGAGGAACAACAATACCTACTTCAGGGGACTACTGTAAGCATTAAAAGAGATAATGGTTGGCAAAGCCCCTGCTTCTGGTAGGTGTTCAATAAATGGTGACTATGTTACTATTATTATTGTTAACTTTTTTATTGTCAAACAAAGCATAGATATAGAAAGTGACACATAGGGCTTCCCTGGTGGCGCAGTGGTTAAGAATCTGCCTGCCGATGCGGGGGACACGGGTTTGAACCCTTGGCCGGGAAGCTCTCACATGCCACAGAGCAACTAAGCCCATGTGCCACAACTACTGTGCCTGCGTTCTAGATCCAGCGAGCCACAACTACTGAAGCCCATGTGCCACAACTACTGAAGCCCATGTGCCACAACTACTGAAGCCCGCACACCTAGAGCCTGTGCTCTGCAACAAGAGAAGCCACCACAATGAGAAGCCCGTGCACCACGAGGAAGAGTAGCCCCCGCTCGCCACAACTAGAGAAAGCCTGCATGCAACAAAGACACAAAGCAGCCAAAAATAAAATTAATTTTTTAAAAAAAGTATTCTTCAAGACTTGTTTCTATCAGTATAATTTGTGTTAGGGAAGATGGTTGACTGGAGTCAGAAGGGGCAATCCATGGCCTTAGGAATAGAGATCTTCCTTGAGTACAGCTACCCATTTGTATGGGGACAGAATCTGTTCCTTACAAACATCATAAAGCCAACTAGCTTAGTAAGATATAATTAGATAGTTTTCTCAGTAGTAAAACTTTTGCCAGTGCTTTGTATATTTTGCTGCCTGGTAGGAAAATAAAGCTTCCACAGAACAGATTTATTTTGCTTGTATCTGTAGAGAATATTTACAGGTTCCTGCTGAATCTCAGAACATATCCAGGTTGACATAGATGCACTGATTGTGTTTTTTATCCTTTCTGCTAAAATCTAATCATAGATCTTATCACACTCATGGTACGACTCTGTGTGCTTACTTACTAGGAAAATGGAGGGTTTGGGGGGAAGACAGCAGTTATCGGCTTATGTCAGGGGATGGGGTGGGTGGGCTTGCAAGGTAAATATATGGAACACTATGAGGGAACTTGGTGAATAGGATCTACCATGAATGAAGAATTGAGTTATATTCTTAATTTTGGTGTTTTGAGGGTGGTTGGATGGAGTTGGATTATGGCCAATGTTGTTTATAATCTGAGAGGTTCTAGAGGACAAAATGCCATGAGAGGCATCGGGTCATGTGTTGTCCTCAGCTCTACTAGAGGGCATAGAGTCACGGAGGTGCAGTTCTGAGCTCTTCCCTGCCCAGGCCTGCGGGAGGAGTTCGAGTTGTGCGTGTCCTTGTGGCAAGCACAGAGGGATAACTGTACACCAGCCTACTTCCCTCCTCTGTGTTAACAGGTCCTAATTGTGTTCAGCTATCAGATGGCTATTCCTTGATCTTGGGGGAGGTGGACTAGTCCCAGTGCATGAATCGTGTTTTGTGCAAGGCAATTGTGGTACTCAATTTATATTTCCTGGTGTTTGGTCTGAGGTGGCCAAGTGACCTAGGAAAAGTGTGATGGAGATTCTAGGAAATAATTTTCTCTCTGATAAAAAGAGAGAGATGGAGGAGAAGAGGCCTGCCCCTTTTCATCCCGATTTTGGACCAGGGTTCTGTGAAGACATGGTGTTTGGTACTGTGGCAGCTATTATGTGACCACGAGGGTACACCTTTATCACACCAAGGGTGACAGAGTGAAAGATGGGAAAATCTTCTGCCCTTGATGACATCACTGAGCTTCTGGATCAGCCTGGGACTCCACACCGCTAGCTTCTTATAATGTGAGACTCTTATTGTTTAAACCACTTTTGATGGGATATTCTGTCATTGAAGCCAAAAGCATCTTGCTTTTTTTTTTGGACGCACACGCAGCTTGTGAGATCTTAGTTCCCCAACCAAGGAATGAACTCCTGCCCCCAGCAGTGGAAGTGCAGAGTCCTAAGCACTGGACCACCAGGGAATTCCCAGAAGCCAAAAGCATCTTGATTGACAGAGCTCTGGATGAAGAGCAAGTGTTGGGAGAATATCAAAGGCCCCAATTTTAGGAGTAAGTATCCATGCGTAGAAGAGAAGAGCTGAGGCAGAACTGGGACTCTGGGAGAGGCTTCGGTCACCACTGACGAGGACAGAGAATTGGGGTCCTGCTGATCAGGAGGACTGGTAGTGCTCCCCACTGCTAGAAGGGGAATGAGAGCAGGAGAAGACAGCAGAAGCCGCTTTGGTGAGGCGCCGGCCACTGGGGCAGCCGTAGTGGGCAAGCCCAGCAGTTCTCTCTGTGGGAGACAAGGAACCAGGGCCAACACGATATTACAGCTCTGGTAGCCTGGTCGTGGTGGAAGAAACAGGGGCTTTAGAGGCAAGAACTGGGCCCTGCCACTCAGTTTCCTTAGCTATAAAATGAGGAAAGTCATATTAGTGCCACTGGGTTGTTATAAGCTTAAAATACCTTAACTCCTATACATTTCCTAGGATATAGCAGGAGTTTAATAAAAGATAGTTATTTCTATTTAACGGACACCTGCAGAGGCAATGAAAATACTTCATGATCCACTACTAGATGCATGACCAATAGATGCTGGGTGAGGTCAGGCCAATTTGAGACTTCCTAGGACCATCTGGTGTTGATCTACCCTGACTGGTCTTCTAAGAGAAAAGAGGCTGGGGGTGGAGTTTCTGGAGACCATTTCTTCTCTGTCCCCAGAGGCATATCTAAAACAATAGACATTCTGAGGGGAAAAGGAACATTAATATTTGCCATGACATTGTTTTCCCCTGAGCAGAGAGGAAGACAAAGACAGAAGACATGCAGAGCTGATAGAAATGAGAATGCCAAAGCTAAGTGGGTTTTCCAAGGTTCCCAAGGGACTGGTCTGGGGCACATCATGGGGTCTCAGACTCCTGGGAGGAAGGAGGAGGAGGGTTTGGAATGTCCCCTGCCCATCCCATCATTGACACCTTGGGACACAGAAGCACCAGAAGTATGAATGTAATAACCAGAACCAGAGGCTTCCTGCTCACAGATGTGAGGGGCGGGGGGTGGGGAGGTGGACTGAAATAGCCACACAGCACTAATAGCAGACTCTGAGAAGCCACTCCTTTTCACTGGAGCCCCTTCCTACACAGCCTTCTAAGCAATTTCTAAGCTTGTGATGATTACAGAAAGAAGAAGAATAGAAGTTACTGGCATTTGTAGTAACAGGATGAGAAAGTGCAAGACTTCCTGTTATGTGTGTGTGACAGCTGGTGATAAGTGGAGGGCCCTGCACAGGAAATCCGCTCAGCTTCTGCAATGTGACCTGCCTGAAACTTGGGCACTTCTTCAGTCTGGATGTTGATGGCAGGACAGAGGGGCACCTGGACCATGGACAACGTGGTAGAGAAGAGTTTGGAAGGGCCCCTGGCACCTTCTACAGATGAGCCCTCCCAGAAAAGGGGAGACCTGGTAGAAATCTTAAATGGGGATAAGGTAAAATTTGACGACACTGGACTCTCCTTAATTCTGCAGAATGGCCTGGAGACCCTCCGAGTGGAAAACGCTCTGACAGACGTCATCTTGTGTGTGGACATTCAGGAATTCTCCTGCCACCGCGTGGTGCTTGCCGCGGCCAGCAACTATTTCAGGTCAGCATGCCTAGACCAGAGTCAAATTGGGTTCAGATCATCAGGGAAATCTGTATTGATGTGAGAGCCCAGTGTAACTAGTTGGCTGTTGCGTTTACGATTTGTATATTTATTTCTGTTTGTGTGTCATTCAAGATCCAAAAAAGGAAACTATTAAACTTTAAAGTTTAGAATTTAAGTCATATTAAGAGAGCTTGCATCATTTAAGGGTAATGTTTATACATTATGGTGAACCTTAATGTGTATATGTCTTTGTTCCAGAGGGTGGAAAATTACCAAAGTTACGGGGATTTTCCCCCCACCAGCCGACTAGTGTGTTGGAAACATAATGCTGTCTTTGTTCACCAATATATGTAGAGAAAACAACGGGGCCACTCAAAGTTATCCAGTGATCTGCTGAAAATTAGGGGCTTCTGTTTAAGTGCAGTGAATGGGTAGGAAGGGAAAGCAGTTACAAAGGTGCTTTAGAAGTGAGAGGCCACTAGTTACAACAAATTCAAGGGATCTGGGTTCCATCCCACTCTGCCCCTTCCTGAGCCTGTGACTTGAGGCAAATCACTTAATGCTCTGAGTTTCTGTTTTGTCATCTGTAAGATGGGGACAATAATGCTTACCTCTTAGGATTATTGTGATAATTAAATATGAGAGGGAAAAGAGTCTCACATAGTGCCTAGCATCTCGTAGATGCTCAATATATCTCTGTTGAAATTCTTCGCCTCATTCTGCTTAGTTCAGCTAAGAGCTGTGTATCGGGCAAAAGCTTGGGGGTAGGAATGTGGGAGAATCAGGAACCCAGTGAATTCCACTGGATCCAGAGTTCTCCAGATCGATGTAGACATGGTGGGAACCAGTCCCCAAGGGAAATGTGGAAGCAAAAGGTACTTGGAGAACTTGAAAAAGAAATACTCTTGTAATTCTTCTTAATAAGATTTTTCTTAACTCTTTGTTCTGGCTGAGGAAATTAAAAACTATTTACCTATGTAAATATCACGGAAGGTATTTTATTTTTTCATTTTTTGATATGCTTAGGGAAAAATCTTTGGAATTCAAAAAGCGAGGTTGACAGATTGTTGTGGGACTGATTAGGTACCATATGTATACGAGGCAAGAGGATATATGGGTTTGTAGGAAGCAGGGCCTGCTATATGCCAGACAGACAGTTATCTGATTTTATTTTTGCAACAGCATGATGAAGGTGGCTGATATGCCCTTTTACAGATGAGGAAATGAAAACCCAACATTACATATCTAGTCATTGCTGGAGCAAGGATTGGGCACATTCTAGAAATTTTTCTTTTTATTGCAATACAAACTGCCCCTAGATTGGAGGCTTTATTCCACAAGAAGTATATAAAAGCTAAAGTGTAGGCACAGCCATAACACTGGGTTCACATAGATAAACACATTATTCACTCTACCAATATTGATCATATGATTTCACACTGATCACAACCCCTTTCAGAAATGAATGAGAGTCAACTTAGCTGATGTGCTGAGCACTCAGTTTCAGGTTTAAACTTTTTGTTTTGGGTCACTAGAAAACTGCTATTATAAAATATATACCCGATTAGCAATTTCATTAGCTGCTTGACCTGGCTATGAAACAGGACCGCTGGCTGTGTGCTCTTTAGTACATCAGTGCTTTCTCCAGTCCTGGGGTTTCTCAGTCTAAATAGAAGGTGTTTTGGCCCAGGTCATTCCAACCCTGCTGATGTAGGGTGCTTAGGGAAAGTGTGTGCCAGCCCCAGAGGCAGCAATGGGCAACAAGAAGTTGGAGGTGGCCGTGCGGTGCACGTATCTGCCTGTGGATGAAGAGTCTCTTCCCAAATTGCGTGGTTATGAAGGGAAATTCCTTCCATTCTCTTTTGATTCTTATTTTGGTATTTCCAAGGTGACTGTCCTCCTATAATGACCACAGTCCTGGAGACAGGATCCATTTTTCTGGTACCACTATTAAAAATAACTTCTGTTGTTGAACACATTGTGGGCCAGTCCCTGTGCCACCTGTGTCACATACACTGTCCCACTTAATCCTCATGACAACCCCTCTGAGGTGGGGAGTTGTCTCCCCATTTCCAGATGAGGAACCAAAACTTGGAGTGTCTCAGTTAACGCAGTGCCCAAGTGGGATTTGGACCTAGGACTGACATTAAGTCTGACATTGCCTCACCGCCTGTCTTGCTTTGTTTCTAAGATTTTGAAAAGGGTTGGTAGCCAAGTTCCTCTTATGCTCAGACTTTGAAAGGGCAGAGAGTCTGCTCTGTCTGAGAAGCTTCTGACATAGCCCTCTGTGCTCTGGAAGGCCTGAAGCTGGTTGTAAAATTATGTAGGGTTTTTTTTCTTTATTCATTGAGAACATAAATATTTTCCACTAAGTGATTGGACCGTAGTTTATTTAACCAATCCTCTATTGATAGACATTTGGATTGTTTCAAATTTTTTGCTATTATAAACAATGTTATAATAAATAATCTTATACGTCATTTCATATGCATTCAGGAATGTCTGGGGGTGCATTTCTAGAAGAAATGCTGCGTCAAAGAGAAATGTATCTGCTGTTTTAATGGATATTGCCAGATTCTTCTTAATAGGGGTTCAATAATTTTGCAATCCCCATGGTCTTGCCAAAAGAGGATGGCATCTAATTTTGGGGTTTTTCCCAATCTGATAGATGAGAAACAGTATCTCAGGTTAGTTTTAATTTGTATTTCTCTTATTTTTTATAAGGTCAAACATCTTTTCATATGTTTAAGGGTCATCTGCAGTTCTATTTCTATGAACTCTCATTTTATAGCCTTTCAAACTTTCATTTATATCTTTTTTTTTTTTTTTTGCTGTACGCGGGCCTCTCACTGCTGTGGCCTCTCCCGTTGCGGAGCACAGGCTCCGGACGCGCAGGCTCAGCGGCCATGGCTCACGGGCCCAGCCGCTCCGCGGCATGTGGGATCTTCCCGGACCGGGGCACGAACCCATTTCCCCTGCACCGGCAGGCAGGCAGACTCTCAACCACTGCGCCACCAGGGAAGCCCTCATTTCTTTTTCAATCAAAATTAATTTTTATCAAAGTACTATGTGCAAATAGTTAACAAAGAGTCAAATAGTATTTAAAGGCTTATAATGAAAACCAAAAATTCCTCTTCACTTCCTCCACCCTTCAGTCTTGGTCACTAGAGCCCACCATTTTCAAAATCTAGCTGTTTCTGTTTCTTCTGGTATTATATTTATATTTCTACAAAATACTCTTATACTGCTCTTTCTTCATTTCTCAGGGTTAGACATCATTTATTAATTTTCTAGTAGGTCTGATAAGGATTTAGCACTTATACCTAACTCCCTTCCCTTCCCTATCATCTCTCAATATAATGTTATCACATTTTTGATACATTTGGATTAAGAGTTTACATTATATCTATGAAAACATTGTTTCCTGTTGAGCCAAATTGTGTTTTATGATTACATTTTCTTTCTTGTAAACCTTCTTGTCTTTCCTGAAGTTAATAACTCACTCTTTTTTCCATTTGCTTAGTTTTTGGGTTATCTTTTGCTCACAGCCTCTCCACAGTGATCTTTCATGTAGTCCAAATGCATCAGAGGATCTACCACTTCTTTATCTTATCACTTCCATTACCCTATACAGCTTCTCTGAACCTGCTGCCCAGCTGTTGTCTAGCTGCATATGTAACCACGGTGGCTGTAAATAGGAACTATATTAGTAACTCAGACAGTGTAGTTCCCTTTGGGGGCCTATTTAAAAGTCTGCAATGGAATGAGGAGTCTGGGAAAACACGTAGAGTTGAGGCTGAGAAAAGGGTGAGGGGGAATAAAGCTTAGAAAAATCGAGGGAAGCACAGATTTAACATTTATAATAATATTTTTTAAAAGTGTATAAGATTACTAGTGTCTTTTATAAGATTGCTCCAAAGCTGCCATTTGTGTTTTGTCTCTGGACAGGTCCCCAGATCAAAGTCATTAGAAGGGCTTGTGCATCCTGCATACAGGGCCGCACTTCCCAAATGATCTCCATTTAAGCCAGTTGTCCTGTCCATTTGCAGGGGAGCAACTCACTGCAGAATATGGCAAATTCTGATGTTGACCCATGAGAGCAACCATGCTGTGATTCCCAGGGTTGGCAGAGGGAGGGGGGTAGTGCTGATGTAGGGAGGGGTCACCAGGCTACTCAGTCCTACGTGATGACTGGCTCTTCCTACATGAATATATAAGCTTCCAGGCTGACGCTGTCAACAGCAAGCTCCTTTGTTGCTGTTCCTTGGCCCCTGCCTTGCACCTCAGTACCTCAGTCTCTGGGTCTGGTTCCCTGAAGCTATGATACGGGGACTTTAACCACTAGCTACAAAAATCAAGCACAAGGCCAGGAGTGGGAAGGGTATTGTGGGCACAACCTATGAATAATTATTCTATATTAACCAATTAGTGGATGACAGAAAGGGGGGCAAGAGGCTACTCATAATTTCTGTTTATATGTAATCCTTTGCATTTTCTCCATAACGACGTAAGATATCTAGAAAGGAGCCAGTAAGTGCAGGTGATAGAATAAACAAGGATGAGTTACAGCCATCTGGGTCTGGATTGAAAATCTGGCTAATGGCAAAAACATTGAGGATTGCTACTGCCACAGTGGGTACTGCTGATGAACTCAAATGGACTGATGATTGTACTTGGCATTGATTGGCACTGGGTTCTGTATTTTACACTTTAATATTGTCCTTTTGGCAGAACCAATATGGTGGTTAATATTTGAGTACTATAGGTCTATAATCTCTTATCTGCAGTTTCAAAATCCCCAAAGTGCTGAAAACAGAAAAGTTTTTCATAGTTTATTAGATGGCCAAATCCAACTGGAACCCCACTCATCTCCTCTTCTGAACCGAGAGGAGGCTACTTAGAGTCTTTGTTATTTCACTTAGGACAACTATGCATATATTCACTGCTGAGGTGCTAATGTGTTCAATTAAGGAGTGCTGGAGGTACTATGTAGTATTCATGATATGGTAATAGCCAAACAATTCTGAATGCCAAAGCACATCCAGCTGCAAGATTTTAGGGTAAGGGATTATGGAACTTTCTGATAAAGTTAATTTTCATTTTGGTGTTGTTCTTCTACCTTTTTTCATCTGCATATTTGAATATACTTGTAAACATAGTTTATGTATAATTTGCATCTAGCTTTGCACCGTTTTTTCTGATAACCTTTCCCCCATAGTGCTCCATAGTTTTCATAACTACTATTTATTTATTTATATAGCTACCATTTTTAACAGAAGCATAATATGAAAATCATTCGTCGTGAATATAGGTTGCTTCCAAAATTTTGTTTTTATAAAGTATGTAGTACTAAACACCTTGTATTAAGTACTTTTCACAGCTTGGAATGTGGAAAGGCTAACATTTTTTTAAGCATTCATTGCATGCCAGGAACATTGTTGGATTCTTTTTCATTTCATTTAATCTTCACAATGTTGGCAATTAATAACGACAAGTAGATAGCATTGTCTCCATTTCACCCTCCAGAGAATTCACTTTGCTAGGAAGAACGGTTTCCCTACTGGGATCCAAACTGAAAACAGACCTCTCCACTGGGCAGAAATATGGCTGTTAGGACATTTCCTGTGCAAGACCATTAACTCCCCTTCCCTGCCATGCACTAGTGTGGTCTACATAAGCTGAAAATGAGGAGAAGATGTAAAAATTATTGCCTCTGTGTGCTTGCATACACACGCACAGGCAGGATATAGTAGGAACACTCACCCAGTTTGTGTCTGGGGGCTGAGCTGACAGATGCTGGTAGCAAAGACCCAGCATGCCTTAGGGTACTGGCCTGGGTCAAAGGGCTAGGTGAGAAATCAGGAGGCAGGTCAGGGTGTAAGGTGAAGAGACAGTATGCTTTCAAAGTATAGGACCTCAAGAACCTGTGGGACATCATTGGGGCTGGAAACAATAACTGTTGACATAGTGGAAAGAACACTATCTTAAAGTTCTGTCACTGGAATTTGAGTCCAGACCCTGCCCCTTCTTAGCTGTGCAAATGTTGGAGGAATCCTTTGGCTCCTCTGAGGCTCAGCACCATTATCAACAATACAATGAGGCTGGACTTCCCTGGTGGCGCAGTGGTTAAGAATCCACCTGCCAAGGCAGGGGACATGGGTTCGAGCCCTGGTCCGGGAAGATCCCACATGCCGCGGAGCAACTAAGCCCATGCGCCACAACTACTGAGCCCGCACACCTAGAACCCGAGCTCCGTAACAACCGCAACAAAGAGTAGCCCCTGCTTGCCACAACTAGAGAGAGCCCGCGCGCAGCAACGAAGACCCAACAGAGCCAAAAATAAGTAAGTAAATAATTAAATAAATTTATAAAAAAACCAAAACAAACAAACAAAAAACAATACAGTGAGGCTAATGATTTGTGTCTACCTATCCTGGTGAGTTATTGTGAAATACACATAATAAAACAGATTCACTCATAAATTTATTTGCCTAAACATTTTATGCATGGTAATAAGTCATATTTCTTAGTTCCAAGGAATAGAAATCAGTTGGCTCTTTTGAGAAGGGCATGTAGGTGGGTAACTCACAGAATCCTCCAGAAGTCTGGAGTACCAAACTCAGCAAACAGACAGGAGCAAGGGAGGCCAGGCAGGACCTTGGAGGCCAATGCTAGCACGTCTGTGGCCCCTGGCACTGCTGCCACTGCAGTCTCGGGAAACTGGAGGCTGCTGCTGCTTCTGCTGCCTCTACCAGAACAGGTTTTCCTCTGTTCCTGCCTCTGCACCACCAGCTCCCAGTTCATAGCCTGGTGTTGGTTTAGCTGATTGGTCAAGTCTGAGTTACACATGTTAGGGTATTAACTGTGACAGGCTGGAAAGTGAGCATCGGACTTTGCAGCTTCTAGATAGGGAAGTGGCTTCTGCCACAAAATACATCTCATTCAGAGGGAGACTTGCCACACCTCAGGAGGGTTTCAGATGCTGGGCAACCAAAAATTGCCAAGGGTCCATTATATGCAGCAACTATGTGACAGGCCTGCATCAGAGGCAGAATAGGGCTTAAAGTAATATGAGATAAACAAGTATTAGGGAATTCCACTGCTCTTGTCACATATGCATCAGAGATAAGGATTCTGAGATCCTAGAAGACAAGAGGACAATTACTTGCACTTTCCTTCCTCCTCTCCCTCCAAATTGTGGGTAGCCCTGGGCATACCTGGGAGAGTATATGGCATCATCCATCATATATGGACTAGAATCAGGCTGAAAGTGTGAGCTACCACTGCAGTAGCTGGCATTCAGCAGACACCCTGTAAATGTTTGACATGAATAAAAACTTGATATTCCTCCTGCAGGTTCTGTCACTAAGTGGCATCCTGGTCAGAGCAGGAAGTCCTCAGAGTTGGGAGGCCGTTGCACAACTTTAGAAAAGGGAAGGGTGATAAAGTGTGGTCACCATAGGAAAAATTAGAAGGAGCAGTGAGAACATCCAAATGCTTCAGAATGTTGTGGATTCAATAGGTCACTCATGTGACCATCTGGACACAGATGTGCTATGCCTACAAAGTGACTCCTGCAGACCTTTCTTAGGATTGGAAGATGCTGGGCAGAGGTTGCTGCCTTAGGGCAGAAGTGCAATCAGGTCCTTTGAATTTTCAATAAAATGTAAGCTCTATCATCTCCACCCTGGTGTCTAGAGCATGTGGATCTTCTTTCAATCAAGAACAGAAAAAAATATTCTTCTCCAGTTTATTTTTTTTTTTACATCTTTATTGGAGTATAATTGCTGTACAATGGTGTGTTAGTTTCTGCTTTATAACAAAGTGAATCAGTTATACATATACATATGTTCCCATATCTCTCTTCTCCAGTTTTGAATAATGTTCCGTGCAGCATTCAACTAAAACACAACAGAGAAGTACTTTCATCATTTACATCTTAAGTTCTGAGCTTTATCCCTGCATCAAGTACATGGATATGTAACAGTCTCTTTATGAAAATGCCTTTACAGAACTAAATTCTAATATAGTAAATGCCAAACAGTCCCTGAGAAGAGATGGTCAGATGCAGAACATCTGTGTTTTTGGTAAAACCTCCTTGGACTTCACCATCCGTCTCATTACTCAATGTTCCTGTATTAGTCAGCATTCTCTTGGTTGCAAGGGATAGGAACTCAAAGTCAAACCAGCTTAGGCAAAAGAGGAAGGTATTTGGCCACATAACCAAAGCATAGGAAGGGCCGGAATGTAGCAGGGCCCAGGAGGAAAAGGAACAAAGTCCTTGAATGCAGTCAGGGAGATTTCTTCCCATCCATTTGGCTTCTCTCTCGGGTAGGATTACTCAGGTGCACTTCTGCCTCATGATGGGGAATTTGCCTGTTGGCAGCTCTGAGACTCAGTTCTCCCAGCTTTTGTTCTAGGGAGAAACTGAGAGGCTAGCTTCAGTTTGAAAGTCCCCAGGAAAGACTGATTGGCTCAGCTCCATTCAATTACCCAGTCCTAGACCAATCACTGTCAGGAACATGGGGCACAGTGGTCAGCCCAACTTAGCTCAGGAGTCTACTGTTGGACGAAGAGGTGAGTGTGTGTGTATGTGTGTGTGTGACACAGAGAGAAAGAGAGATGTCTATAAAAAGGTGAGAGCTCCTACTTGAACCACATAGTTTGAGTGGGACCTGGGTGGGGAGAAGAGCATTTTCCAGAAAGAGGAGGAGGGGTACTGGACAAAAGGAAAAATAAATTTCCATTAAAGACGGATAACAGATCCTGGCTTACTTTTTAATTAGCCAACTTATTATACTTCTGTATTTGCTTTGGCTGTCAGGAAGCTCAGTGCATTAGCTTTCCTTAGCCTAGGTTTCCGTGATATATTCTCCTCCTACTTTAATTCCTTAGTTCTTATCTTCTTTGTACTGTTACTGTTTTATTTTATAATACCTCTGCTGCTTTAGTATAAGCCGTCTCAAGTTCTTTTGGAGAAGCCATTTCTGTATAAAGATAAATCCCCATTGCTATGAAAGAATATCATTTAGCCAACCTATATGTCCTCTGCCAGCTGTAAGGATTCTTTTATTCTTTTAGTACATGTAACTTTTATGGAAAGCTTCAAGGCCACAATAATTGCAGGAGTGCTGACACTGTTATGATTTTAAAACACAATCAGGGACTTCCCTGGCGGTCCAGTGGTTAAGACTCCTTGCTTCCACTGCAGGGGTACGGGTTCCATCCTTGTTGGGGAGCTAAGATCCCACATGCCATGCAGCCAAAAAAAAAAAAAAAAAAAACCCAACAAAAACCACACAATCAAACCAAAAGTTGCATCATAGCTTTTTCTGAGGAGACACTCAGGGATCTATAAAAATGAACGATCAGCAGCTTTGCATATAATGATCGAGGTCTAGGATCAAGTAAGAGCTGACTGGCATTCAAGAGATCACATCATGTAGAGCAAGCTCAGGCTTGCAGGGGGCTGGTGTTGGGGGAATTAGGGGAGGAGCAGATGCCTGGTGAATAATTCCAGGAAGGTGAGGTTGGTGGACACAGCACACAAAAGAAACAGGACAAAGAGAATGGAGATCAGGAAATTCAGGAAAGTTCTCAAATGACTGGCAGTATCCTTAAAGCTCAGGATAGCAGGTTGGTTTGGCAGACGTTGTCTATTTTACAGATGGCCCCAAAGAAGGAGCGGGGGAGAATTCTTAGTAATTGCTGTGAAAAGCTGCACTCCTCCCGCACTTCTTTGTGTACCACTAGTGATCTGTAGGCCTTTAACTGAGGAACACCGGATCATATAACCCCTCTTAAGGTGCAAATATCTGGGGGTTGGGGGCACAAAATATTAAGCTTTCAGTACTATGGTGTTGAGTGGGTTTAGTGAAATTCCGCCCACTTACCCATTCATGTATTCATTCAACTGGCACAAATTTATCAAGGCCAGGCACTGAGTGTACAAAGATGAATGAGTTATAGTTCTTGCTTGACTTCGAAATCACAATAAGTTGGAAGAGAGAGACAGATAAATCAGTGTTTCAGTACTGGGTAATAAGGGATATGGTAGAGCTCTGCTTATGGAAGGGGCATGAAATTGTTACTGACCCTGTAGAGTCGTGCCCCAATAAGGGTCCTCCTGCCTGGTGTCGCTTGTGCCCATAGAATGAGACCGAGTTTGGTTCTGAAGCAAAGGAAAGGTTTCTTCTTTGATCAGAGAATGGAGAAGTGCCAGCTGTCACTCTAGAGCACACACTATCCCGAGAGGCCGTGGGTGGGGCTGCTTTTATAAGGCTCTCCTCGGAGGGGAGGGTACTGAGTTCTCACTGGGCTGGCGCAGGTGCGCTGCCCACACTCCGAACTGCAGTGCAGGGCACAGCATCTCTGCACACGGCCCACTGCCCTCTTGAATTGCGGTGTTGAGCATAGTGCTTCTGCTCACAGTCTGGGAGCTGAGGTGTCCAGCCCGGTGCTTCTGCCCAGGGAACTCTAATCAAACGAGTTAGGTGCAAGGCCTCTGCACACGACCCCCTACAGGCAAACTAAGCACAAAAGAAGACGTTAGACCTTATCTTATCAGCTAGATTCCATCTTATTTTTCCCTGGGGACCCCAGTGGGCTTTGCCAGTGACAAAGTCAGACTGGAGGAAAAGCAGTCAGCGAAGGCTTCCTGGAGGAGGTGATATCTGAGCAGAGTTTTAAATGATGAGTAGACATTGGGCCAAGGGGACCAAGAAAAGGGGAGAAAGGGAGCAGTGTTCCAGGCCAAAAAAAGCCACATCTGGGAAAGTATCATGCAGCGTAAGGACAGGGACCACAGGTAGAAGGTTAAAGTTGGAGTAAAGAATATGTGTGGACCAAGAAGGCCAAGAGAGATGGGCAGGGTAGGGTAGCATGAAAAATTTGTTGGGTTAGGATGGAGAGTGTGAAATGTACCTTATAGGAAGTGGGAAGACGGGGAAGAGTTTTTAATGAGGAGAGTGGTCCAACCTCTCTGTTAACCCTTTGGGCGGTGATGTGGAGGCCCTGATAATCTAGGAAGACCCTCAGGTGGTTACAGAAATTACAGGTAGAGGAAATGAGGTCGGAATTAAGGCTGAGGCAGTGGGGATGGGGAGACAGTCTCAAGTGACATTCTGAGTTCTCTCTAAGGGCCCTCAAGGCAGCCAGACAACAGAGAGCCGGACAGAAAGGAGGGGGGCAGCACTGGCTGGTGAGAAGGGGAGGAAGAAAGCAGGGCTGGGGGACTGGAAGACAAACTAAGCTGGAAGGCAAACCATACTTCTCTGAGCTTCAAGACTGGAAAGAGAGAGAGAAGGTAGTGTAATTTTATCAGTCCTCCACCCACCCGTGCCACCCCACTGTAGAGCCAAACCCGGAAACAGAACAAGTAATTTCTTTCTTTCTTTTTTAAAGATTTGTTTATTATTGATTTATTTATTTTCTTTATTTTTTTGGCTGCAGCGGGTCTCAGTTGCGGCATGCGGGATCTTCGTTGAGGCATGCTGATCTTTCGTTGCGGCGGGTGGGCTCTTTGTTGTGACGCATGGGCTTCTCTCTAGTTGCAGTGTGCGGGTTTTCTCTCTCTTGTGGTGCACGGGCTCTAGAGCATGTGGGCTCTGTTGTTGGCGGCACTTGGGCTCTAGTTGAGGCATGCGAGTTCAGTAGCTGTGGTGTGTGGGCTTCTCTCTAGTTGTGGTGTGCGGGTTTCTTCTCTCTCTAGTTGTGGCGTGGGCTCCAGAGCACGTGGGCTCTCTAGTTGAGGAGCATGGGCTCAGCAGTTGTGGCACACGGGCTTAGTTGCCCCGAGGCATGTGGGACCTTAGTTCCCCACCAGGGATCAAACCCATGTCCCCTGCATTATAAGGCGGATTCTTTACCACTGGACCACCAGGGAAGTCCCAGAACAAGTAATTTCAAAGTAACTCAAGCTCTGAACTTTTGTGTGTGTGTTGTTAACACTTTGTGGGAGACACACACCACAGCTATTAAAATCTGTTCCCCTCTCTTATCCACATCTCTGATCACTGCTGGCTTTTAGGATATCTTTGTATGAATTTTAAAAAGTTCTGTCTGGGTGGACCAGTTAGAACTATGTGCTTCTTTCCCTGGGGACTGTTGCTGTCCACATCAGGGCTCAGGACTTGGTGAGTGCAGATGGATGTCAGCCCCAACTCTGGCCCCGTCTGGGCAGCTCTGAGGGTAGCCCAGCCTGAGGTAACTCCTCCTTTGCCTCTTGCTTCAAAACTCCTCTCCATCCCCAGCTGGAAGATCTCCTTTCGCCCTCCCACTTTCCTCTGGATTCTGTATCATAAAAGCCCAAAGAACAGGCCTGGTAGTCCGGATTCCTCTGTGGCAGCTGGTGGTGGGAGAAGTCTGGAACACATTTATTATCATCTTTGCCCTGTCACAGTAGGGATAACTTTTAGGACTGGGGAAGCCTCAACATTTGAATACCTTGGAGTGAGGATTGGGACCAGTTCGCATGTTTTTAAGTGGTCAGAGCCAGGGAACGCTCAGAAAAATCTCTAAGCAGAGGCTGATCCTTGATTTCTGGATAATGACATGGAGGCCATAAGGAAACCAACGTGGGGTACTTGATGGGGGGCTGTTGAGATGGAAAATGTTTGGAAAAAGAGAGTGACAAGGAGCCTCCAGGGCAACAGTCTAGTCAGGATGTGGCAGTGGATAGTAGGCACAAATGTTGACTCCCAGACTAAGGGAAGTGAGAATTAGAGCAGACCTCATTGAAGGGGGTTGTGAGGGAAGCGGTGTTTCGTTAGCAGAAGCCAGGTTTCACCTTTGGGCAAGGAAGTGGAAGATGTGCAAAAGCAAATTAAAGTGAAGAACAACCACCATTTTTTGTAATGTAAAATCTCAGGTAGGAAGGCTTAGGATAAACTCCATGGGCTTGGGGTTCTGATTTAGAAAATCACCGGAAAATTTAGTTCTTCACACACGTACTTTGCTCCAATCAATTGGTCTTGGAGGTCCTTGTTATTTATTCTCATGGCAGTTAGAGGAGAAATGTGGGTTTGGAGACAAGGGGAGTCCACTTGGCCTACAGGAGCAAGTATAGGACTGAGCTGCACGTGTAGCTTCCTTTTCATCCATCCATCCATGCAACAAATATTGAGTGCCTACTATGGGCCAGTAAATAAGAAGTGAGAGAGAAATAAAATCCAACCCTTGCCATTAAGATCCTCATGAATCTAATAGAGGGAAAAGACACATTAAAAATAGGCCCTATAGAGTGTACATAGAGAGTCCTGTCTGCAGCCCAAAGGTGTTGATGTAAACAGAGGCACATGTTGGAAACTGCTAGCTATTGATACATCATGGGATGGGGAAGTGGGTGCACAGATCAGACTGTGAAGAGCCTTGTATAGCAATGTTGAGAGTACTTTAACGTTTCTTTTTCTGGGCACTTTTTATTTAGTCTTCTTTAGCATTTGGTCCCAGTTTTTATTCAGGATTTCTCTTGTCCAGTTGTGTCGGTCAGGACTGTGCATTGCAAATGGCAGATATTCAGTCCCAATTGGTTCAAGCATATAAAAAAAGAATTTATTTGCTCACGTGATTTAAAAGTCCAGTGGTATTGGTTTCAGGGTTTGTTGGACCATTGTGCTCATATAATGTCATCAGGGCTCACTTTCACAGTCTGTCTCTTGTCTCTCCTTTGTGTTGGTCTCTCTGTCAGGGGGTTCTTCACACATGGAAGCAAGAAGGTCTCCAGCAGCTCTGAACTTTTATTTCTTTCAGCTCAGCAACTGCAGTGGGAAGAGACCTTCTCTTTCCCAATAATTCCAGAGAAAGTTCTGGAATTGGTTTCAATTGGACTGGCTTCTTCCTGTGCCCATCTGTGACCCAATCACTGTGGCTTGGGAGACATCCTACCAGACTGGTATTGGAGAAGGGGTCGTTCCCCAAAGAAAAATCTGGTTCCTTCTCCTAAAGTGATTAGGAATGATGTTGGGTAGCCAAAACAAGAACTTCCCGTTATATATTTGTGGCTGAATCATTGCTGAATTCTGGCCACAAGCATTTGCTGTGACTGATGTTGAGCCTGTCTGACCTTGCAGGTCAGTACGAGCCCTTCTTTCTGTCACAAATTTGGATGGGCTGAGGCCATCCATGGCATGCAGAGGCCTCAGCAATGGTCCAGTAGGGCTGAGAGGGACTCTGATTCTATAGAAACATGGCTGGCGTTCTGGTCCCCTAGGGGTACATGTTCAGCATCCTTGAGGAATGGTGAACTTGGGCGAGGAGCTTAGTAGAGGCAGTTCTTTTGAGGTCTGATGATGTTTAGAGTCAGGCGGGGGCAGCTCTGGGGTTCCAGCTCATCTATCAGCTTGCAGCAAATACTGAGCCAACAGCTGTGAATTCAGGGAGCTGACTCCAGGCCCCAGAGAGACAACAAAGTGCTGTTAGTCACATCTCTGGAGTGGAAAGAGAGATGCCCATGAATCTCCCAATCCTCTGAAGGCATCCCTCCAGGTGTGTGAGATTTACATGTGCACAGCAGATTAAGAACAGGGAATTGTGCACTGTTTGTGACTAATGGTTTTGCCACCACATCCTGTTTCAGAACTACTAGATCTAATGAAATGTGTTACTTGAATATAAGCTGCAGGGGCTCTGTATAAACAGCTAAGTTAGAGAAAGACTTAAGAGGCCAGGACAAGACCTGCTTCCATCTAAAACCCCACCAGGTTGGGAAGTGGAAGAGGAGTACTACCCCCATCCCCACTTCCAATTTGGGGGCCATCCCTAGACCTCATGGAATTCTAGGAGGGCTGGATCTCAGAAGATGAGAATCTACAGGGAGGGAAGACTTTCAAGGACATGTCTGTCCCAGAACCACAGCCAGTTATTTCCTCGACCTGGACCTTTGTCCAATCTCCTCATTCTCAGGGTGAGCCAAGGGGAGCTGGGTTGGAAAGTGAGGTGACCTCCCTCTAGGACATTGGTTCTTAAACTTTGGTTTGCAAAACAATTATGGGCGGGGGCCGGGTGAGCCAAATAACGTTCATATTCCCACTGCCAGAGATTTTGATTCAGTAGGTCTAGGGTGGGTGAGGTTCAGAATTCTGCATTCTTAGCAAACACCCCAGGAATTCTTATGCAAGCTATCCATGGAATATACTTTGAGACCCACTGTCCTTGAGGTTGGAGCGTCTGCAGGCCAAGGATGTGGGCAGGACTCATGGGTTGGGACAGGGTCTACATGGTAGGGCTTAGAGAACAGCTTGAGGTCAGAAACTTGGCTGAGCCAAATGCCTACATACATCCTTTGTTTAGGAAATGGCAAGTGGAAGGTTTCGTGTCTTCAGCTTAGAGGGGCTGGGGGGCCATAGTGATGTCATCCCTTGCTAGGTCACCCTTGCATCTGCTGACTCCCTGCTTCCTTTGGAGTGGGAGTGGAAACCCCTTTGATTGGCCATATTGGGTTTATATCCAATAATCCTTTCTTAACAATATAATGTTCATTGAGCAGCACGTGATTACTAATTTAAAAATATTTTTAGCCAATTTATACATATAGACATATAACCTTAAGTAGAATTTAACTCAGTTTGCAACCAGTGTTAGAGCTATTTCTGACCCTGAATACCTCACTGATGCAGAAGAGTTAGCTCCTGGTATGAATGGGATGGCGAAGGGATTAGAAGATGAACAGAGCAGGGGTCAGCATGGGTGGAGCTGGTCTAAGAATGAGAGAGTGGGGGTGGTGGAGGTGAATATTTGTTTATAGGACTGTGATTGGGGTTAGAGGTTCAGGAAGCAGGAAGTTCAGTGGCAGGTGTGGAGGCCTGGGGAGGGGGTGGGCCATAGCGAAGCTGGGCTGTTGAAAAATCCTGAGTGGACGACATTTAGGAACTGTTGGAGCATCAAGAACTCATTGAATTTGTGAGTGGAAAGTTCTCGCGTGGGTGTGTCCTCTTTAAGCTCCAGGCCCTAGACTCGGTTCTCTATGGGCAGCCTCTTCAGCCTCATCCTTCAGAGAGTGTTTGTTAATTCTTGGAGGTGCAGATTCCTGTCAAAACATACGAGGGCTAGAAGCACAAGCTCATTCATTCATTTATTCTCTCTCCAGGTATTTACTGAGTCTCTACTAGGTCCCAGGCACTATTCTAGCCTCAGGGATATAGCACTGAACATGGCACAACCCCTGCCCTCACTCAGCTCACATTCTAGCGGGGAGACAATTATTAAACTTGCTAACCATAGATGTGTAATGTAATTTCAGGTTGTTACAGGGTTATGAAGAAAAACAAAAGAGATGATGTTAGAGAGTGACTGTCTTAGACTGAGCGTCAGGGATGGTCACCCTGAGGAGGGGATGTCTGAGTAGAGACCTGAATGAAGTCGGGAGTGAGGTTGGCAGAGCTTGGTGGGGAGCGAAGCCCAGGCAGAGTGATGGGGCCGTGGCCTGACTTCATTCCAGGAGACTATTGGGCCCATGGCTGTCTTCATGGCTGTTGTGGGAGATGAGCTCTATTTCGGGATTGGCACTGACTCACTGCTGAAGTATTGGGCAACTGATTCCCTACTCTGAGATTATTTCTAACTGTAAAAAGAGGATCTTCATAGCCACCTCTGTTTTACAAGAATCTCATGAGACTTGGTCAGTGTCTGTCTAGAAAATATTGTTATTACACAAAAATTTTATTTACCTCCTGTAAAAGCTAAGGGGGAAATTGTTAATAACTAACCCAGCTGTGCTCTTGGGGAGCAAAATGTGGTCTGGTTCACTCAGTGCTGACACTTAGTTTGACCCCCTAAAAATGGCTTTGAATTACTGCTGATTTTCTTGATTTTAGTGCACTGGTGAGCTCCAGATTAAGAGCCCAAAGTCCTAGGTTCTGGTCCCCATTCTATTGCCGACAACCTGTAGGGTCCTAGGCAATTCACTTAACTTTTACCTCAGCCTATCACCTATAAAATGGGTATAATAATCAAAAGAGATGATGCTGTTTGCCCTACAAAGGCTATACACATAAATGTGAGCAATTACTGTTATTAAAGTGGAAACCTAGGGATGGCCCATTTTGCCCAGGGGGTCCCAACTTTGCTAAAGTGTATCCATGGATCTCCTAGAGAGCAGCAGGAGGCCTAGGAGTTTGGTCTATGAGAAATATGTAGTTTTCTCCTTAGTTTCATGTTATTGGTGTTCAGCACGGTGTCTGGGGCCCAGGAGAGTTTACTTAGGTGGCAGAAAATCAGTGAAAAAGTCTCAGAGGAAAGCAGAGAAATGCTGGGACTTTGGGACCCAAACCAGGCCAAAAAAGCCCCAGAGGAAGGACAGTCTTTGGAGCACTTCCTTTCCTCTCTCTCCCATGAACATTTATTGAGCTCCTACTGTGTGCCCACACCATGCTAATGTCTCTAAGGCAGTTTGTGAGCGGCCCTAGCCCTAACTCTATGCTGAGTGGGTGGTGCACAGCCGTGCAGGGACCTGACTGGACCAAGCCCAATGCTGGCAGGTCCCGGCTTGTGAGTCAGAGTGCGGTCGGCTGCCTGCTCCAAGTATCTCCCACAGCCTGCCGAGATTCCTCTGACCTGGTCTGAGACGCTTTCCCTTAGTGAGTGCTGGGTATTGTTCCAGCCACTTGGTGAGTGGTAATTATCTTATTCTTCCCAGAAGCTCACTGGGGTCAGGACCATTGTTGTATCATTCCACAGAAGAGGAAACTGAGGTTTGCTCCCTTGTACAAAGTCACGTGGTGAGTTAGCGTCAGAGCCTAGACAGCCCAGCCCCTCCACCTTCCAAAAGCCAGCACTGCAGCTGTTCTTCCCACCCTCCCCTAGGCTCCTGGAATCACGCTGCTTGTGCACACGCACACCCACACACATCAAAACCCAGAAGGTGGGCTTCCCTGTTGGCGCAGTGGTTGGGAGTCCGCCTGCCGTTGCAGGG
>NW_006796752.1:2713881-2740554 GCF_000442215.2 Lipotes vexillifer | reverse complement strand
AAAAAAAAAAAAAAAAAAAAAAAAAAAAAAAAAAAAAAAAAAAACCCAGAAGGGCGTGAGAATTTACCTACTCCTGGGGTGGCCTGTAGCTAAGACTGTCACAAGGTGCTGGAGTATCACAGCCCAGCTTCTTTGACTCTTCTGGAGACAATTCTGGAATGTGTTCTCCAGAGGTCCCTTGCAGGACTAGGCCAAAGTGACTTTCTGTATGGCTTCTGATTTGTTTGGCCTCCTCCCCTCCCTCATCTTACTCCCCCATTCCCCTATAACACATCACTAGTGATAACACATCACTAGCTATTGAGGGTTGGCTTCAGGGGATTCCAGGCACCCAGTTAAGTATTGGCTGAGCTGGGCCAGGATGTTATTCAGTGACTGATTCCAAGAGAATTCAGAAGCTGTGTCGAGCAGTGACAGCCTGATCAAGAGTCCAAATGATCCCAGAGATCCCAATAATCATGTCACATGAGACCCTCAAAATACATAGGCTTCAGAAGAGCCCCTTGAAGTGCAAGGCGTTGAATGAGACAATTTATATACCTATCTCATTTAATAGTAAAACATCTCTACAGTAGACTTTTTCAGTTCTCATTAGAATGCTTGAGATCATGCAGATTCAACAAAATTCACCTTTTACTAATTTTAAAATCACATTTTAGGTGAAGGGGTACTTCTAAATTTCACTTTGGTAGGATTCCACTGATATGTTGCCTCAGTTACATGAAGCTTCATTTGACCCCATCATCACTGCCCACCCTCTCCTGCTAAATGTCCTGTTACTCATATATTCATGTACACGACATTAATGTGGGTAACATTCACTTTACCCCCTGAGATGATTGCAGATCTGGGTGACGCAACAGCAGAGTTCAGGACTGATGCTCTGGAGCTGCACTGCCTACTACAGTGGCCACTAGCCACATGTGGCTATTGAGTGTATGAATTATGGCTGGTCTGGATTGAGATGTACTTTAAGTGTAAGGTATACCTGAGGGATTTTGAAGACTTAGTATGAAAAAAAAGAATGTAAATTATCTCATTAATAACCAAAAATATTTACTACCTGTTGACATAATATTTCTGTATTAGGTTAAATAAAAGATTAAAATTAATTTTATCTCTTATTTTTTGTGTAAAAATTATGGTTACTAGAAAAAAATTACACATAGAGCTTGCATCATATTTCTATTGGGCAGCTCTGCTCTAGAAACTCAAACAAAGGGAGGTTTAGGGAGTGAGGTTGTCTGAATCCTCCCAGGAAGACAGGCTGAGCTGGGAAGAAATTGTGTGGTTGCCGTGATGGCAGGGTTTGCTGTGGAATCAGGAGGCAGCCAGGTGAGTGCTTCATGACCTCACTTTACAACATGTGTGGTTCCACAGATGGCTCTGTGCCCCTCTGGCCAAGAGACTTTATGGCTGAAAAAACTGGCTTGTAAATCAGTCGTCTGCCCAAATGACACCACTGCTTCTCTGGTTCCAGGCTGGCATTTGTTAACTTTGCAGAATTCACATTTGCTCTCTGTGTCATGCTGTCATATTCTTGTTGGGGAGGGGGAAGAGGCCAGCTGAGAGAGGAGAGAAGAAGACAGGATGGAGGACAGAGGGAGACCCGGGGAGAAGACCTCATGGGCTGAAACAACAGGTTCAAACATCAGCTTGTTGGGGCTTCCCTGGTGGCGCAGTGGTTAAGAATCCGCCTGCCAATGCAGGGGACACAGGTTCGATCCCTGGTCTGGGAAGATCCCACATGCCGCAGAGCAATGAAGCCCGTGCACCACAACTACTGAACCCACGAGCCACAGCTACTGAAGCCCGCACGCCTAGAGCCTGTGCTCCACAACAAGAGAAGCCACCGCAATGAGAAGCCTGCGCACCGCAACGAAGAGTAGCCCCCGCTCGCCGCAACTAGAGAAAGCCCGCGCACAGCAACGAAGACCCAACGCAGCCAAAAATAATAAATTTTTTTTTTTTTTAACATCTTTATTGGGGTATAATTGCTTTACAATGGTGTGTTAGTTTCTGCTTTATAACAGAGTGAGTCAGTTATACATATATATATGTTCCCATATCTCTTCCCTCTTTGCCTCCCTCCCTCCCGCCCTCCCTATCCCACCCCTCCAGACAGCCACAAAGAACCGAGCCGGCTTCCCTGTGCCATGCGGCTGCTTCCCACTGGCTATCTACCTTACGTTTGTTAGTATATATATGTCCATGTCTCTCTCTCGCCCTAACACACCTAATTAATAAATTAAACAAAAAAAAAATCAGCTTGTCAAGTGATTTCTTCCCCTCTTTCTTTTCTCAGTGATTTCTTCCTCTCTTTCTCTCTCTTTTCTTAATGTCTTTCTTCCTGACTTTTTTTTTTTTTTGCGGTACACGGGCCTCTCACTGCTGTGGCCTCTCCCGTTGCGGAGCACAGGCTCTGGATGCGCAGGCTCAGCAGCCATGGCTCACGGGCCCAGCCGCTCCGCGGCACGTGGGATCTTCCCAGACCAGGGCACAAACCCATGTCCCCTGTATAGGCAGGCGGACTCTCAACCACTGCGCCACCAGGGAAGCCCCTTCCTGACTTTTTGATGTTTGTTCCTGGAAAACCATAGCAGTTACCTTTGTTTTGTAGACGAGGAAATAGGGGAAAGAAACTGAGGAGTGATTTCCAGAGATAAATAGGCTCTGAGGCAAAGGGAGTAGGAACAGGATTTAGGGGTATAATCCCTTCTGTGTTGGGGTGGAAGTCCCAGCTCTAGAAAGTACACTGTCACCAGCACTCCACCCTGGTGGATACTGCCTCAGTTAGCACAGTTTCTGGGAAAAGGCTTTTGGCATTGTCACAAGCCTCCGGAAGAATTCCACACTTTAGGCCAATATAAAGGAGTTCTAGATCCTACCAGGTGTGCCAGTAGGGCTCCTGGTGTCCCTTCAGATCTGGGACTGCCTTGGGGACGACACTTGGGCCCAGCAGAGCAGGACACATTAGTTCAGTGAGCACTCATGGAACGTCTGGTGGGTCCTGGGTGCTGAGGGATGGAGAGCAATTGCCCCAGGTCCCAACCTTGGGAACCTCACTGTCCCATGGGGGCAGACAGGTCTGAAGGGGGTCTGTTTAGATTTGGAACCAACGGTCACGGTTGGACTCACATTCACATATCTCTCTCCCAGGGCCATGTTCTGCAATGATTTAAAGGAAAAGTATGAGGAGAGGATCATCATCAAAGGGGTCGACGCGGAGACCATGCACACTCTTCTGAACTACACGTACACCAGCAAGGCGCTGATCACCAAGCAGAACGTCCAGCGGGTCCTGGAAGCTGCTAACCTTTTCCAGGTGTGTGAACAAACAGGCCCAGTGCTCTCCTCTGGAGAGAAAAAAGCAGCAGTTCTCTGGAGACCTGCCTGGCCTGGCTCCCAGGCCTGTGCCTGGGACACACATACACACTTAGCTGGGCTTGTGCTTACTTGAAATTTCCCAGGGAGTGGAGAGCTGAGTCATTGACCCCTTAATGCGATGAAGCCAGGGGAGCTTGGTGCCTAGAACCTACACTTGGTTCCTGACTCCAGGAACAATGACTACAATGTAGTCATTGAAGCCTAATTGGAGTGGGGACTGCAGTCACCAATTCATATATGTACCTTCTACTCCTTAGCACAACCCAGGGAGATAGTCACTTTCCCCTACTTTGCAGGTGGGGAAAGCAAGGCACATAGAGAATAAGACACAAGGCTGTGATTTGAACCCTGGGCTTTTTGAGCCCAGGGGCCACATGTATGCCACTATACTGTGCAGCCTCTCAGGGAGCAGTGTCTAGATTCCAGGGGAAGCAGGAACTTCGCTGCTCAGCAATTTGTGGTGGGTGTGAAAGAAGAGCACTTCTCATGAGGGGTGTTATGGAAGATGAATAGAGAACCCTCAGAATTAAGTTTTATTATTTGCATTTAACTGTGTTTCAGTCTGATTATAATAATTATAGTTAGCTTCATAAAATAATTAGACCCACAGATTACATCAGTTGCATCCACAATTATCACAGGAGATCCAGCTTGAGTTACCATCTTTGCCTAGGTCTAAGATTACACCTTGAGCTCGGTTCCATTGGGATATGACAGAGATTATCCCACTGAGGATGTCGAGATTTATGATAAACAGAGTCCGGGGACAGGCCAGGTCATTCCCAGGGACTGAAGACAAGCATCAGATCTTGTCCATGGTTTGGGAGTTTGGGAGTTGGCATCCTCTTGGATCATCAGTAGGTCAGCAGTTGGAAAGAACAGAAAACAAAGTCTGGGAAGGTGGGGAAAGAGGAGTCTAGGGTCAAGATCATGGGCAATTGGATTATCTTTGTGAGGCTGGCGTCTAGGCAGGATTTAGGAAGCCCAGCAAGGAAGGGAAAGTGTAAAGAGGGAGAAAAATCAACCATGGAAGAGCACTGATGATTCTGAGTAATGGGTTTCTGCAGTGTTAGCCAATTTTGTCTCAGTTTCCTCAGGGCATTTTAAAGATACAGAACAAGTTACTTCCCAAAGGACTGGTCACGCCTTACCTGGCAATGTGGCCAAGTCAGTTACCACCTGTTCACCCAGCCCCTTGTCCTTTCTCTCTCCTTATCTGCTTAAACCCTCAGCCTTATTCGCTGGCAGGGAAACTTCCTTTGTTATGTAGAGGGAGGAGCTCAGCAACCTCATGCTCAACATCCCCAACTCATCCCCTCTACCCACTATTCCACCAGTCTAACTTCAGGGAAATCCTTCTTGTGTTATGGAAGGGACTCTATCTAGTTCAGCTTTTATGCTTTTTGGGAAATTTCTCTTACAAGGCAAGTATCCCTTCTTCACTGCTTCCCCCCAAAGGACCAATAAGCTTGAGCAGAATCACCCCATTCACCATAATTCAATCAAACCACAGTTGTCATTGTTACCTTCATGCTAATATCCTTTCCTGGGGTCCAGAAAGTGTTGTTGACTTGTCTAAAGATGGACAGGTAACACTGACAATAATAATAGTAATAGCATTTATTGCTTCACATACAGTGTCTGACACCAGAGTAGATGCTTAATGACTACAAATTGTATTGAGCACTTACTGTGTGCCTTGAGTGACAGTGTTGGATCTAGTAACAAGGTCTCCTGTTTTTCCCACTAACTGAAAGTAGGTCTTATATGATAGGCTGAGGAGATAATGTTGTTTTTAAAGTGCAGGTTTTAATATTTATAAATTGTAATAACATTACAAACTCATTTCAGAAAATTAGAAATCCATACAAGCAAAACGAACATAAAAATTACCTACAACCTCTTTCTATTCAGAGGCAATATGGCAGCTTCCTTAGTATATACACTTCCGGGTCCTTTTCTGTGCATTGATTATACAGAGGCAGCTAGCAGGGTGATAATAGCACAGCTTGGAGCCAGACTGCTGGATTTAAATACCAGCTCCACCACTTATTGGCTGTGTGACTATGGGTGTATTTCATAATTTTGCTGTGCTCCAGTTTCCTTGTCAGTAAAACAACCAAACCAGGGAATACCAAGGAGAGAGAAGATAGGAGACAGACATGGAAAGGAATCTCCTTCAGAGCCTGTAGAGAGAGCCAACTCTACTGACAGCTTGATTTCAGACCTCTGACTACCAAAACTGTGAGAGAATAAATTTCTAGTTGGTTAAATTGCCAAGTTTGTGGTAATTTGTTGTGACAGCCGTACGAAACTCATACAAGCTTAAAAAGTAAACTATAGCTAAAAGTCTTAAAATGAAGAAGTAATCTCCTATTCCCACCCCCTCCTTCAGCTCACTCTTCTGGAACAATTACTTTCACATGTTTTTAAATGTTTCTTCTTTTATCTACTTCCAGATTTCTAAATGATTTGTGTACACTGTTATCTCTTGAGGCATCAATTTTAGATAACTTCTATTCCCTCTCTCCTCCTGCTCTAATTTTAACTGGTCACTCTCTAGGCCTGTTGCACAGTTGTTATCCTGGGAGTTCCCTTTGCTGTCATACTGGGAGTTCCTTTTACCTCATTTCTAAGTTGGATTTTCTCTTCCTGGATCCCATATCTTCTTTCTTGTATACTCCCACATTTTTATGGATCACAATCTTTAATATCTTACAATGAAAGAGTATTTAAGAGAGAAACTTTTTGAGACTTAAATGTCTAAAAATATTTTTGTTTTCCCTTCATATTTGATTGATATTTTGCCTGGGTATAAAATTCAAGGTTGAAAATAATTTTCTTTGACATTTTGAAGGCAGTGCTCTATATTGTTATCTATTATGTACACATTTTGTAAGAATAGGTTACCACTGGGCACATGTTTTTTCATCTATTTCATCCATATTGTATATCATCATTTTTTTTTATGTCAATAGATTCATTTCTGCAACAGCACTTACAATTGCTGTGGGTCTTTTTTCATTCATTATATTCATTTCTTCTATTGGGAGATTCATGTCTTTCAATTCTGGGAACTTTTCTTATATTTTCTCTTTGATATTTTTCTACCAACTCTTTTATCTATTCTGTGCTCTGGAGCTATTATTAGTTAAGTGGCACACCTTCTGAATTTAATTTAATTTTTTTCTTACCTTTTCTTTCCTAATGACCTTCCTGTTCTACTTTCTAGGAGATTTCCTCAACTGTATATTTCAACTCTTCTGTGAGTTTTTAATTTCTGCCACCATATCCTTGCTATGTATTTTATTTTTTTTATTATTATTATTTTTTTATTTTTTAAGGTGTTGGGGGTAGGAGTTTATTAATTCATTAATTTATTTTTGCTGTGTTGGGTCTTCGTTTCTGTGTGAGGGCTTTCTCTAGTTGTGGCAAGCGGGGGCCACTCTTCATCGCGGTGCGCGGGCCTCTCACTATCGCAGCCTCTCTTGTTGTGGAGCACAGGCTCCAGACGCGCAGGCTCAGCGGCCATGCTCACAGGCCCAGCCGCTCCGCGGCATGTGGGATCTTCCCAGACTGGGATACGAACCCATGTCCCCTGCATTGGCAGGCGGACTCTCAACCACTGCGCCACCAGGGAAGCCCTTTGCTATGTATTTTAATAGATTCCTATTCTTATTTCTTGGAGACTATTATAATATGTTTGAAGTTTTCTTCTGCCTTCTCTTTCTTTTGAGTTCCTTTACTCGGTGTGTTTGCTTAGGTCTCCAACTTTCATCTTAGAGGGCGTATCAGTTTTCTAGGACTGCTACCATAACAAATTACCACCAACTGGGTGGCTTAAAGCAACAGAAATTTATTCTGTCACAGTTCTGGAGGACGGAAGTCCAAAATCAAAGTGTCAGCAGGGCCATCCCCCCTGTGGAGACTCTAACGGAGAACCTGTTCTTTGCCCTCTTCCAGATTCTGGTAGCTTTTTGGCATCTCTTCACTCCACTCCAGTCTCTGCAGTCATGTCACCTTGCCTCCTCCTCTTCTGTGTGTCCTGTGTGTCTGTGTTTTATAAAGATATATGTGATTGCATGTAGGGCCCACCAGGTAAGCTTCTCCTCTCATGCTACTTGACCTAGTCATGCCTTGTGCCACATAAAGTAACACTTACTCTTTTGCCATATAAGGTAACGGTCACAGATTCTTGGGAGTAAGACGTTGACATATATTTTGGGGAGCTACCATTCAACTACTACAGAGGGTTTCTTCAAATACCCTTGCTATCCAGTCATGTTTTATATTGAGGCCTTAATATACTAGGTTCAACTCAGTGCACATGGAGTAGAATGGGAAGCGAGAAGACTAGGGAGTTTTACTAGGGTTATCAGGTGGCCTGCCAATTTTTTATTCGGGCTCCTTAAATGTCAGTAGTTGCTGAACTTTTCCTAGGGCCGTTCAGTTTCTCCAGATAAAGATCATTCAGTCTTTTGCCGGGGGTTATAAGACAACTGCATGTATTCTGGACCGGTTACATAGGTGTGGGTATGTGTGCAAATCTTTGCTTAACCCCTTTATTTTAAGTAAGAGGTCCTCATGTGTCTTCTTCAGTTTCTGGTGTCCCTGAGTCCAGAGCCTTTCTGGTCTGCTTTCTCCACAGGATAAATCGTCTTTTCCAGTGGGAGTGGGAGTTGTTAGACCGCAAGAAGTAATGAGGAGAACCAGGAGGCTTAACTTCTTAAACCAACTCCCTGCTGTCAGCTCCCACCTACCCTGGTCTTCCTGGTTTGGGGGGACTTTAATATTCCTACGTTTTTGGATTCTGAGGGACAAACTTAGTGTGACCTCTGTCCTCTCAGCAAAGTCACTTACCAGTCTTTATATTGTGTGGTTTGGGGTTACTGCTGTCTCTTGGTTTCATTGTGGATGGAGTTTGTGTTTCTGTTTCTTGTTCTCCTTTCAGTTTTGGGTGATTTTTCAAGAGACCTATAAAAACCGTTTAGATAGTAAAGGCTCTAATCTTTTGTAACACTGTTGCAAATATTTTCCATTGGTAATATGACTCATAATTGTTAGTTATAGTTTTTTAATGTACAAAGCTTAAAACTAGTATTTAGTCGGGTTTATTGATCATTTCCTTGATGGTTTTTGCCTTTGGTTTGCCTTTTTAGAAAGACCTTCCCCATTGCTTGATTATGTACTTACTCACTTATAAGTTCATTTAATCTCTTTACATCTACAGATTGGATACCTAAATCTTTAATATACCTGGAGATTATTTTGGCATAAAGTTTTGTCTTCTTCTTTTCATTTTCTCCAAATGGTGAGCTTCAGTGGAGAGTTTAATGAGCTTTAATGAGAGGGATTGAAGAGGAAGATAGAGACAGGATAGAACTACAGCAAGCTTTGTTTATTGTTGATTCTCCTCACCTCAAAATTTTCCAAATCTTTATTTACCTTCTTGGAAAAAAACAGTTTCTCTCTGAAGCTATTTTATTCATTTTCCTGTCAGTGTTAATTCTGATGAAAATAAGAGAAGAGTACTGTGAGCTTTTGGACGTCTGTTTAACTCGCTTTCTGACTGATGTTGTTTCTGGACTACTTGCTCTGAAGTCTCAGACATAGAAAACTGGGAATATTTTCATGCCCGAAGGCACCATAAGGGACAGATGTTTATAGGTTGTTGAAATTACTCTGTGGTTTTAAAATATTATTTACTCTTTTGGATGGATAAGACATATGCCCGTTCTAAATTCAGAAATATAAGGAGATACAGTGAAACATTTGCCATCTTCACTCTTAGCTTCCTTTTTCCTGTCTTGCTGTCCTTCCTGTTCTATGCACGTACAGTGTATATGTGCATCTATCACTCACTCATTGCCTCCATTTTTTAAACACAAATGTTGGCACAGTAAACACTCTATTTTGATGTCTTGCTTTATTTGGCTTCACGATAATTTTTGGAGGTTGTTACAGGTCAGCATGTGTAGAGCTGTCTTGTTCTTTTCCTTTTTTTTTTTTTTTTTTTTTGCCGTATGCGGGCCTCTCACTGTTGTGGCCTCTCCCGTTGTGGAGCACAGGCTCCGGACGCGCAGGCTCAGCGGCCATGGCTCACGGGCCCAGCTGCTCCGCGGCATGTGGGGTCCTCCCAGACCGGGGCACGAACCTGTGTCCCCTGAATCAGCAGGCGGACTCTCAACCACTGCGCCACCAGGGAAGCCCTGTCTTGTTCTTTTCAATGCTGGATAATATCGTTGGGGTCTCTCTAGATGTCAAACATATACAGTTAACTGTAATGGTCTATTATAAGGCAGGGTGGTGGAACAGAAAGAACATGGGCTTTGGAGTCAGGCAGAACCTAGGTTTATATCCCAGTTCAGTCACTTATTTGCTGTGTAGCTGTGGACAAGTTACTTAAATTTTCTGAAACTCAGCTTTCTCATTTGTAGAATTAGGATGACAATAATACCTGCCTTTCAGGGAAAGTGTGCCAGAGTTGGCATTTTATTTTGTCATTTTAGAACCTCCACAGAAGCCAATACCACCTTTGTGGAACTGAAATCAGCGGGAATCAGATTATCTTGGTTCCCCTGTGACATCCAGTAGTAAAGGTTTCTTAATTTTCACACCTTTGATGTGACTCAGCTGCTCTCTCATTTTCTGCTTCTCTTCTCAGGCCTCCTCTTAATCTCTTCCTCTTAAACACTGATTGCTTCTCTCTCAGGATTTCCCAGTCCAGAAAGGCAGAAGGGAGAATTCAGTTGACCAAGCCAATCACCACTATGGCTCTTTGAAAAGAGTTTTCACGTGAGGCCACTTCACGAGTGGCTAGCCTGTTAACACTGATTGCCCTTGGGTCAAGGGCCCATTGGTCCCGTGAGGTATGGCATAGGGCCAGACAGTTTCTTTGGAGGAAACTTTGGGTGTGTTAGGTACTGCATGATCTGCCCACTTGAGGAGATTTGCAGTAACCTGGCTACAATTTAGTAGCCAATTTTGGTGAGGAACGTATTTTCTCTAAGTAGTTTTGGGGAAGGTAAAAGTAAGAGAAGCACCTAAGAGAAAAGGCCCAAGTAACCTGTTCACATGTGAGGCAGGGATTTTAAGATGCTTGTCACCCAGTGGAGGCTCCAGAGAAGCAAAGGTCCCTCCCTTGCCTTAACTGGACTTTTAGGCTTCTGAGTTCTACATAAGCCAGGTAGTCAGAAACTACAGATCAAGGACAATGACTATAAAAACTTGGGCAATTTTTTAATCTTGGAGGACTTTGCCATGTTTATTTGGGGAAGTTTGCCTTATCTGTTAGTTTCATTGTTATTATTAAAACCTCATGAAAGAATAAGGGCTTGTGAGCTTATCTTCAGAGCAGCAAGAAGATGTGAGGTCAGGGAGACCATACTCATCCTGCATTTAGTCTGTATCTCAGGGAAGGATCCCTGAGATACAGAGCAGCTGGTTAGAAGGGGTTTGAATGAAAAAGGAGGTCAGGCTGAGTCCCTACGGCTGAAGTGAGGAAAGAAAGAGGGATGTCGGAGTGGCGCAGCCTGATCACCTGGGCCGAGCCTGAGAAGACCCATGTGGTGTCTTCACAGCACCCCATGGGGAGGTGATGTAACTTTCATCATGGTGGCAGTCTGAGGGGACTTTGGTGAAAGTCCTGGCATTGCTTATTTTCCTATTATATCTTTTGCTAATGACAGGATGGATGCTGGTGAGACCTATATGATGAGGTAGCCATGTGGTCAGTGGCTGACTTGATAGCCTGGGTTGGCGTCTTGGCTTCCCAGTACTTGGAACATGGTACGTAAATGTACCATGTTGAGCCAGTGAATATGTGGTGCTCTTGTTCATCACTAGCTGAATATGAGGACCTGCTCAAGATGCCATCAAAATTTGCCTGACCTCCTATAACAGGACACTAAGAAGCCCAATTCTGGCTCTTGGAAATGCCATGAGCTAGTAGAGGAGGAAGTATTCCACAGGCTAAATACTGATACTTGTTCATTTTTAAGCACCCACTAAGAGCCAGGCACCTATAGGTAAGAGTATGTCCCATTACTGTAAGGTACAGATGAATTTCTGGTCTTATTGACAGGGACCCACAGATTATGTCTACTCAACATCAGAATAGCCGGTTGATCTAGGCAAGAAAACCAACCCAACGCTTTCTTTACCACCATCCAGATAAAATCAACCTGTTGACTGTCTGATGCACCCTCTCCCACACATTCCCCTTGTCAGTCAGTGATACTGTGTGGCTACTCTGAGGGTTAAGAAATCAGGGTTAATTTCCTGGGTCTACAGGACAGTAACGGTTGCCATTTTCAGAGTATTTCAGAACAATTATTTTGCCTGTATTATCTCATTTAAATTGAGGTAGGTATTTTTACCCCCAACTTATAGACGAGGGAAATAAGATTCAACAACGCTAAGGAAATGCTCAGGGTTTCACGGCTAATGAAAAGGAGGAGACTGAGTTAACTCCAGTGCGTAGCCTGTGTGTTCTTCACCCCACATACTGTATCCACCCCTCAGAGCGAGGCCTGAAACAAGCCATGATACTGAAGGCAGCTGGGGCCTTTAGTATATGGTGCTCTGTGACCAGCACAGCTGCAAACCCTTTCACCCAACTCCCTCTGGGGAACCTTGGACACTTGGAGTTACCAGGTGTCTCCCCAGTGAGCCTGCTGCTGCCCACAGAGCATCTCTCTTAACTTTGCATTTCTGTGTTTGATCTCAATGTTGGCTCTTTTAAACTTTTAGGCATAACTTATGTTCAGTAAAATGTGCATATCTTAAGTGTACAGCTTGATGACTTTTCTTATGTAGGTATAGAACCTTGTAACTACCACCCAGGTCAAGCTCTAGAGCATTCCTGGCATCTCAAAATGCTCCCTCATGCCCTCCCCAGGAAGTACCTCCCCAGGGGTAACTACTACTCTAGCCATGCCACCATGGATTAGTTTTGCCTGTTTTTAAATTTTGTATTGTTCTTGAATTCCAATTAGTATAGGGGTCTAAATCTTAGGCTACAAACTCAGGTATGCAAAAAAAAAAGTGTGATTTAACCTATTATTTTTCTTTTTTTGTGTTTTCTAATTTATTATTGAAATACAGTTAATTTATAGTGTGTTAGTTTCAAGTGTACAGCAAAGTGATTCAGTTATACATATATATGTGTGTATATATATATATATATATATATATGTATATTCTTTTTCAGATTCTTTTCCATTATAGGTTATTACAAGATATTGAGTATAGTTCCCTGTGCTATACATTACGTCCTTGTTGATTACCTATTTTATATATAGAAGTGTGTATATGTTAATCCCAAACTCCTAATTTATCTCTCCCCACACCCGCCATCTCCTTTGGTAACCATAAGGTTGTTTTCTATGTCTATGAGTCTATTTCTGTTTTGTAAATAAGGTCATTTGTATCATTTTTTTAGATTCCACATATAAGTGATATCATATGATATTTGTCTTTCTAAAGCTATCATTTTTCTAACATCGAACTTAATCTTTATTCTGAGCTTCCTATTCTACCAGTGGCAGAAGCTGTAGTCAACTTAATGACAACCCACTTCAGGAAAGCCTTATCAATTCAGGATTTGGGTTGCTTATATAGTTGCAGGGTGCATTTACACAGTGCCAGAACATTGTACAAAGGGGCATCTGGCTCAGGCTTACCGTGGTCATTTGCATCATTGGTCCATGCTGGCACCTCCTGGAGTCTCTCTCTTGATCATCAACCCCTTCCCCACTGGCATCAACTGAAAGTCCCCAGTCCCACCTGGTTCTGGCCATCAGTCCTTGCTGGTCATTTTGCATTTTCTTTGTCCTATTTTCAAGGCCTCTTCAGGTCTGCCATTCCCCTCAGTATTTCCATGTCCCTCTCAGGGGCAACAGAAGAAGCATCCATTTCCTCTCCTGTGCCAATCTGGAACTGGAGAGAACTCGGAGCAACTGCCCTAGGCCCGCTTTGTCTAGAAACAACACACTCCAGTTTCTCTTCTGCTGCTGCTCTACTGGCCTGCTGCTTTTCTGATTTCATCTCGGCAGTCAGGGTACATGTTCTTTTGTTCTCATATCCACAGCCTCTAAGGGCTCCCAGCATCCCCCTTGCTCTGGAGTTCTGGCCTGCAGTGAGACAGAGGGACCATCCCAGGGACCCACATCTGCTTCTCACTCCATTACTAGACTCCCCCTTTCTCCTCTCTCTTTCAGGCCTGAGAATTGTTATTTCCTCCAGTGTGGGAAAAGCTGACTCTTATATTATCATCCATTCTCCTATTTCTACTGTTTTGGCATAAACTTTTGCACACACTCTTTAGGATTCTGGATTTTGAAGGTCAAAGGGCCCAGTTATTACCACTAATTGGTGTTTCAAAACTATTTTTGTAGTGTAAGTTCTAAAAGTGTATTTAGAAACACAAAAGCCAAAATTGTCTTCTTTCATCTACCCTTACACCCTTCCTTGAGTAAGTAAGCCTCGAATGCCCTAGTTGCTGTTTATAGATTGTGGAATAAGGAAGTGGGATGTGGGGTTTTAGCTGTAATACAATCCACGTTGCTACCAGATTCTGACTTTTTCTGCTACCTAACTACCACAAATTACTGAGTATCTGCTACGTTCAAGGCACTTTGTGAGACGCTATCGGGGGAAATAAAGATAAAAATTGTAAATATAGATCACATTTACGTAGCAATTTATCACGTTCTTTCCCCTACATGATCCCATTTGATATTGACAGTATTTCTGAGAGTGAGCAAGCAGGTTATACCCTCCTAATGAGCCTGTAAGGTGGGTTTATTATTCCCAACACTTTCCAGATGAGGAGACTGTGGCTCAGAGAGAGTCCAGCTCATCAAGTGGTGGTGCTTTGATCTGGGTTCTAAGCCCAGAACTTCTGGCTCCTGTACCTGCCTCCATTTACTACCCTTGAAGCCTCAAAAACGAGGATTCCCAATGAGCTTCCAGACCCCAAGGCAGAATGTAGAAATTGAGAAATTTCTGGCTCTGAAGGAGGTGGACTTCATAGAATGGGTAGGATTTCAACAAGTGGCAATTGGGTTTGCAGAAACGTATTCCAGGCAGAAGGAACTTGTAAGCAAACACTTAAGGTTTCACCTTCTCTACCTGCTACCCCACCTATTGCAGCTGTCTGCATTCATAGACCTGCTTCTCAGGACTTGGCTCCTGCTTAGGTACGTTCTTCTGTGCCCTACACACGTGTCCACACACACACACATGCACACATACTCAACTCCCCAACATCCTGAGCCTCAACCACGTCCCAGACACAATCATTCTGTTTAATCCTTACAATGATGTCCCTCCCTGGCCTTCACCCTCTCCCTGGGCTGAGTCACTAAGCCGCAGCTGTGACTTGCCCCTTGAATCTTAGTGTGACCCACATGTATCCCCTTGAATCTTAGTGTAGCCCACATATATTCCCTGTTGCACCCTGCTAGCCTGTTGGGGCCCCCACTATGTCCTCTGGGAACTCAGGGGCTGTCTGTTGCCTGAGTCTCTACCAAACTTGCCACACCCTTGGGCACTGCCCCTCCCCTTTCCCTCTGATTCCACTTCTGAGGTGGGTGCACCTCTAAGTGCCCCGGTCCCCCAGCACCTGCCCCCCTTAGTGAGTGGGCCTTTTGCAGGTCTTAGCTCCTTCCTTTCCTGCCCACCCTGTATAGCTTCCAGGAACTAGCAGACCTTTCAGTCAAGTCTAGAGGAAGGACTGGAAGTCTGGAGGGAGCAGAGGCCATCCGAGGGGTGGGAGAGTGTATTCCCACAGAGTCAGAGGCGGGTGTCTGGCTTGAGAGGGAGGGAGAGGCAAAGGTGGAAGTTAGGATCAGTGGTAATTTACAATGTGTATGAAGACCCCTCTTTAATACCAATACAGACCTCACAAGAGAATGGTTTTACGTTTAGTATCTATTGTCTGGGAAGACAAAAATAGTGACAAAAGTTCACAATGAATTCAGAAACACTCTCAAATAAATTGGAATTTTATTCATCTCATCAACAGCTAACACATTCTTCACATATACTGATTTGTTGGGACTTGAAGGTAAGAATATCAATGTCTTTATAGACCCTTTGCAAGAACTCCAAGGCCACATAGGGACTGTGGTCAATGGAATTCCTGATTTGGACCAAAATAGTACTTCAGGTATCCTGGAGTGGAAGGAACCTCTAGTGAGATGCGGAATTACAGTGGTGAAGTTCTTTAGGAGGCCTGGTTTTGGAGAGCATAAAGGGAAGCCGAAGAGGGGCAGTGGAGATGCGGAGGGAGGGGTGCACTCTCTTTGAAGCAGACATTTCTCATGGGAACTGCAGCCATGTTTCAAGTGGTTTCTTTCGTTGTATTTTTAGTCTCCCTGTTAGAGTCAGGTGCCTGGGTGAAAATTTTCACTCACATGTTCTCCCAAATAGGAAGTTGACTATCTGTTGCCATTGTCTATCATCAGTCAGCTTGAATAAACAAGTTCATGTGTCATTGGAACAGGCTGAGACAGAAAACTTACCCTAAAGTCCTAAATAATCTTAAATATGAAGAAGCAAAACCAGATTTTTTTTTTTTTTTTTTTTTTTTTTGCGGTACGCGGACCTCTCACTGCTGTGGCCTCTCTCTTTGCGGAGCACAGGCTCCGGACGCGCAGGCTCAGCAGCCATGGCTCACGGGCCCAGCCACTCCGCGGCATGTGGGATCCTCCCAGACCGGGGCACGAACCCGTGTCCCCTGCATCGACAGGCGGACTCCCAACCACTGCACCACCAGGGAAGCCCCAAACCACATATTTTTAAAGAGAACAAGTTCTTGTTCCCATGACTGCCCTGCACATCAGCAGTTTCCCAGACATTGGTTGGGATCCCATGATGCTGCCCTACACAACCCTCACACTCAAAAATGTTTATAGAAGCATATTTTGGAGGGAATGTAGGCAACTTGGAGAACCCCCACTCACCCTTCTACTCATAAGGCCTCTTCAGACTCTCCTGGAATTTTGTTAGCTCAACAATGCAACAGTCACAAAGGCAAGGTGATGCTCAGTGAGAAAAATTAGCCAGGTGATCTCCAGTATCACTTCTACCACCTACCAGCTGTGTGACCCTGGGCAACACACTCAACTCTGAATTCTCTATTTCCTCCTCTGTACAGATGGCAATATTAATACCTACTTAAAATATATTCATTAAAAAATAAAATTTATTCGTTAAACAAAATAATGGATGGGAAATTGTCTAGTACAGATCTTGGTACCTACTAGGTATCTGAAAAATATTTTCTTTCTCTCTCTCCCCTTCCCTTCTTTCTCTCCTTTTGCCAGAGTTTGTGCTAGGTGCTGCTGGAAATAAAAACACACGGATGACCTAGAACCTGCCCTTGAGATGCTTGACCATAGTACAAGGCAGTACAGTGTTCTGCTAGAGGGGCAAGTGAGTTGCCTAGTAGAGCCCAGAGGAGGGAGGAATTGATTCCATGTTGGGCAGTTGAAGAAACCTTGAAGGAGGAAGTGGCTTTTCAGAAAGAACTTCATGAATAGGTAGGATTTCTCCACTTCTTTTCCTTTCCCTTCTCTTCCATTCTCCTTCCTTCTTAACCAAGTATCGACCCAGAATTTTAAATGTCCAGAGGCAGGGAAGGCTCAAAGCACAGTCTGATTAAGACTCTGGCTCTGTGTCTTTCTGGTCCTTCAGGTTGGCTCTCCCTCTCGTATTGGCTTTGTCCTCTGGGTGGATGGATACCAGAGAGCCACCCAGTGTCTCCTGCAAACACAATTCCCAGAAAAATGTCACATGTGCAAACAAATGTCTGCATACAATGTAGGGGTTCATAAACTCTCTGGAGCATCCGTTGGTCCCAGATCTAACAACTCTGAATGAAGGAAACAGCCTTGTGTAGATAAAGTGATGGCCATGGTACTCACTCTTCCTTCCTTTTGAGGTAAACTTAAAAGGGGAGTTCTCAGTTGCAATTAGGATAAGCTATCCTGAGTCCTTTCTTTAAAAGTGGGGCCCCAGAGTCAGACTTGCTTGGGTGAGGAAAGCAGGATTTTAGCAGATAGTGATGAGGGACAAAGGTAGTCGTGGCTGAGGAAATGGTATGAGCATAGAAAGGCACTGTGACAGGTGAGCTTAGGGTTATTTGGAGAAGGTGAGTAGACAGGCGTGACTCCATCAGGGACAGTCCCAGTGCTGACTTAGAGCCACACTGGGCACAGCTTGAGGGGTAGGAGTGGACTTTCTCAGTCCAGGCAGTGGAATCACTGAACTGTTACATAGTGTTTATCCTGGCTGTAACTCTACACATTCCACGTGATTATTTGATTCCTGCTTGCCTCCCACACTGGTCTACCTTCTCAGATGAGCACAGGCACTGTGTCTCTTTCTGCTCCCCTCTGTACCCCCAGCCCTGGTTGAGGGCCTATGATCTAATAATGTTCAATACATATTAGGGAAAAGAACAGGTGGATGAATGGTTTCTGAGTGGGGAGCGACACGTCTGGGTCACTGTTGTTCACGCGTGTGAGCTTTGGTACTTGATTTTATTCTCCTTCCTTGTTCCCTTCTTTGCTCATTGGTTTTTATCACACAGGGGTAGCAACTGGCATCTTATCAGCCAGGCCTTCCTCGGTCTGGACAGATCAGACCATCTGAGTTTTCCAGTGAAATGTGCAAATGACCCTCGGCATCTGCCAAGCCCTTGTCCCGTGCACACACTATTTGACCGGAGGCAAATTGAAATAATGTAAAAACATGCATTTTTGGAGTGAGAAAGACTATTTCAGATTTTAGCTCTGCCTCTCATTGTAAGTCTCTGAGGAAATTACCTCACTTCTCTGAATCTGTTCCTCATCTATAAAACAGCAATGATAATAAATATCTACTTTATAGTACTGTTGTATTAAATGAGCTGGTTAGGCTGGCACATAATATGTGCTCTTTTTTTTTTTTACATTTTATTTTATTTTCTCATTGTGTACTTGAAAATCACAAGAAAGTATTTATTTTATTTTTTCCTGATTTTAAAAGCAACTTCATGCTCAGTGTAGAAAACTTGGTCTGTATAGCAAGGTCTAAAAAACAAATTACTGTAATAACTTTATCTACAAAACTCTATTGAGACAACCACTATTAGCATTTTGATGTATTCCCTTCTAGTATTTTCTCTACTTGTGAGAAATGTCATTTATTTTAAATAGATAATTCCTCCACATGGCACCCAATTGGAGGGGGTACAAAAAGGTAAACAGTGAAAAGTAATTCTCCCTCTCTACCCTCACTCTGCCCACCAGTTCCACTTCCCAGAGGCAACCTTGTTACCAGGTTCTTAGGGGGCCTCCCAGGGACAGTCTACATATTTAGAAAATCTCTTTGATTTTCATATCATCTTTTTCTCAGGCAAATGCTGGCAAGGCATACCTGCCGTTCTGCTCTGGAGGCTGCCATCTAAGTGAGTTCCCTTTCAGCCCTCATGATGTCTCTGTGAGCAGAGCCGCAGAGGGCTCTGGTTACAGCTTCTGAGGGCTCAGCGAGCCTTGGTCTCGGTTTTATATTTTTACTCTTTGAACTGAAAATCTGCAAACAACTAAACAGGTGTTAGATTTCTCAGTCTCAACTGTTTCCTCAGTTGCTCATGCGAGGAGCAGATCTGCAGGCCGTTGGGGCCAGCTCACAGGGTGGTCTGAAGCAGAATTTAGGCTTTCTCCAACATTGACCATCAGGTCAGCGTTTCCTGAATTGACAACTGAAAAGTGTGGTCTGACAGGGTAAGATAATATTTTGCAATTGGGATTGATCCCCCCATATTAGGAACGTGTGCCCCCTAGAATGCTCTGGAGTGAAGAACAAAGCCTAAGTCAATATGGTCCACCCTAAGACCAGTCCTGTCCCCTCCCTTCAGGCCCCATAACCCTACCACCCCCGGCTCCTGTCATTAGAGTTTCTCCTCTGCAGGCTGCGCCCTCCCACTTGGTCAGGTCTGCCCATCTGTACTCTCAATAGGCCCCGTCTTCAGACCAGCCCTCCCCAACAGGCCCTGTCCCCTCAGCCTTCCTCTTTCCATCCTTCTAACTGTTCAAACCAAGAACATTGAGAACTTGACCCTCTAAAGGGCCCAGTGGACAAGGAGGGAAGGTAGGAAGTTAAACTCTTTCAAAGCTGAGCTCCAGAGAGCAGCAAATAGAATGGACAGGTGCATTTGAGACATCTCATCTGTAAAATGCGTATTAAATAATATGATGAATACAAAAGGGCTTTGTAAGCTGTAAAGTGCGATATACGCATATGGGACTCATATTCTTACGAAGATGATGATAATTTAAAAATAAGTCATGGAAGCCAATCTTACAAATTAATTTTTTATTACAAAAGTGTTACTTATTCATTTTAGAAGATTTTAAAAGTATATAAATAAACAAAATAAGAAAAAAAATCTCGGAACTTCCCTGGCAGTCCAGTGGTTAAGACTCCATCCATGCTTCCAATGAAGGGGGCACAGGTTCAACCCCAGGTCGGGGAACTGAGATCCCACATGCTGCACTGCTCAACCAAATAAATAAATAAAATTAAAAAGGGAAAAAAAGAAAAAAAAAATCTCATAGTGTTATTACAGAGTGTGGTGCCTTGTATTATTTATACAGTATATTCCATCTATTCCTATGGGACCTGTTTCTGTGGGAGGATTATTGTTGCCTTGACAACAAATTTTGCCCCGTGACTTACCCTGGCCAGTTAAGTGTGAGTGGAAATGGCATGTGCCACCTCTGAGCAAAAGTTTTAAGAGCCTTTGTGTGGTTTGCCATCTTTTTCCTCCTTCTGTCACAAAACTGGCATGTCAAGAGCTTTTCCATCATCCTTGGTCTTGGACTGAAGCCCTGTGAGCCCTGTAATGTGAGTGAGAAATAACATTTATTGTTGTGAGCCCGTGAGATTTGAGGGTTGTTTGTTACTGCAGCATAATTTGTCCCAAGATACCTGATACACAGAGACAACAACTGTTAATATTTTGGTTTATATCCTTCAGTCTTTTTTTTATGCCTATATTCAATATATATTTTTCTTTATAAAAAGAGGATCACAATGTATGTATGATTTTGTGAAGTGCCTTCTCATTTCACCTGAAAATATTTCAGTATATAGCTCCAAAAGATGAGTTTTCTTTAAGCATAACCACAAAACGATTACCACACTTGAAATTAATAATAATTGCTTCATATCACCAAATGTTGGTCACTGTAAACATTTCTCTTCTAAAATTTTGTTTAAATCAGGGATCCAAATAAGCTGCATACTTTGTAGTAGGTTGATATATCTTTTAAATCTCTTTTTGTGCTTCGGCTCTCCCTCCCTGCCCCACCCCACTTTTTCTCTTTCCCCTTTTGATGTATTTGTTGAAGAAACCGAACTGGTTGCTCCGTAGAGTTTCCCACAGTCTGGGTTTTGCTGATTGTATTCGCATGGTGTCACTTAACATGATCCTCTTTCCCCTATGTTTCCTGTAAATTGCTGATTAAATCTAGACACCTGATCAAGATTCAGTGAATGGATTTTTCAACTCAATACATTATGAACATTTTCCATGTCATTTAATATTCTTCTACAACATGCTTCCTTAATGACCATACAGCTGTCAAAAATATGAATGTATTTTCATTTATTTAGCTAGTCCTCTGTTGTGGGTCACTAAGGTTGTTTCTAAATTTTTGCTACTACACACAACTCACTGATAAACCTCCTTGTGGACTAGTCATTTTCTGGCCTGATTTGCTGCCCTTCTGTTCTCTTAGTTCCTGCGGATGGTGGATGCCTGTGCGAGCTTCCTCACAGAAGCCTTGAACCCGGAAAACTGTGTTGGAATACTGAGGCTGGCAGACGCACATTCCTTGGACAGCCTAAAGAAGCAGGTTCAAAGTTACATCATCCAGAACTTTGTGCAGATTCTGAACTCCGAAGAGTTCCTTGAACTTCCTGTGGATACCCTGTACCACATCTTGAAGAGCGATGACCTTTATGTGACAGAAGAGTCTCAGGTGTTTGAGACTGTGATGAGCTGGGTCAGGCACAAACAGTCAGAACGACTCTGCTTGCTCCCCTATGTCCTGGAGAACGTGCGCTTGCCGCTTCTGGACCCATGGTACTTTGTGGAGATGGTGGAAGCGGATCCTCTCATCAGACAATGCCCAGAGGTCTTCCCGCTGCTACAGGAAGCCAGGATGTACCACCTTTCTGGCAATGAGGTGAGTTGATGGTGAGAGATGCCGTATATAACCAGCAAAGTGAAGGAATTAGCAGACCTCCCAGAGATACAGGTGAGACTGGCTTACAAATCATTAGGGCATCAAGAAGTAGATGCTGTAGATGTTTATAGTTTGAGTCAGGCAGTTCCAGAAGCCCTGGATTTCTGATCTGTAAAATGCCGATAATACTACATGGTAGACAGCTACTGAGAGAATTAGGTGAGATCTGGAAATCACCCAGCACCATGCCTGGCACATCCTTCCTCTTTCCGGTTGTGTAAGGGCGGGAGTTTGGTGGGGGAGACACACACATGAAGGGAGTGTGCCCTGTCCAGTCGCCATTCCACAGGGCTGCTGCTTTCCCAGTTTGTCCACTCTGGGGAAACCCTGAGACTCTTATATCTCCCCTGACATTACCTAGGTTCAGACTCTCATTATTTCCTTCCTGAACCTCTGAGAATTCCTCAAAACTCAGCTTTCTGCCCCCAATCTGGCCGCCCTGCAATTCATTCATCAGCTGGATGATCTAAAACTCAAGCCTAATCATTTCACTCCTGGGCTTAGCCTCTTCACTGGCTCCTCACCACTTTCAGGATAAAGCCCACACTTCTGCCTAAACTCTCTGAGCCTGGTCTCCTGCTCGCTGCTCTAGTGTCATCGGCAACCTCTCTCTCCTGTTACAGCCTGAGTGCAGTGCTTGTAATTCCCCAAAGCGGATGCGCTTTTTCAGCCTTCAGGCTAATGCAGGTGCTGCTCAAATGACTTTTTCCTCTTCTTCATCTAATTAACTTCTGCTCCAGCTTCAAAACTCAGTTTAAGGATCACCTTCTCCAGAGGCCTCTGTCAGTCTCCTAGCACTGGAGCATTGCTCTGTCATAGCACCAACCACTGCATGTTAACCGTTGAATTCTTCATCTGTAAATATCTCTAGACAGGGAGGTTGTTATGGTAGGAAATATGTCTTATTGGACTTTTCATCCAGACCTTAGGGGAGTCCTTGGTATATAGCAAGGGATTGGTTAATGTTTGTTGAATGAATAAATGGGTACCAAGATGGTGAATAAACTTATCATTTGTATCTACCTGGTTCTCCTTAACAATTCCTGAAGAAATGTTATATTCAGAACTTTATAAAGACAAGAATAGGCTTAGTGGAGAGGAACAAAATAATCATTAAGTAATGATAGAGGGGCAGTTTGTTACGTTTGTACACATGAACAGCCACACATGTACACCACTATACAATGGTTCTGAGGTTGGCTACCAAGCCTTCTTCATTAGGCCATTGGTAGAAATATTAGCCAAAATAGTTTAGGAATTGTCTTTCAGAGGCCCCTTGGGAGCCCCTTCTTTTCTGTCTGTCCTTTTCTAGTTCTGTGTTGTCCTCAGATCCATTGTCACTTATTCACTCTGCAAACACATTCTTAAATATTTGGTAGAATTTATCAGTGATGCTATCAGAACCAGGAGGAATTTTTTGTGTATGTGAGAAGGTTTTAAACTTCAAACTAAAAATTGTATTTCTTTAATAGCTATATAGATACAGGAGGCTATTCAAATTATCTATTCCTTCTAGAATGAGCTTCGGTAGTTTGTATATTTCAAAGACTGTTCCATTTCATAGAAGTTGCTGAATTTATTGGCATAAAGTTGTTCACAGTAGTCCCTTATTATGCTTTTTAATATCTGTAGAATCTGTAGTGATGTTATAGCTCTCATTCCAGATATTGGTAATTTGTGTCTCCTTTTTTCTCCTGATCAGTCTGGTTAGAGGTTTATCAATTTTATTAATTTTCTCAAAGAACCAGCTTCTGGTTTCACTTGACTTTCTCTACAGTCTTTACATTTTCTATTCCATTTATTTCTACCTTAATCTTGACTCTACTTCCTTCTGCTTACTTCAGGTTGGATTTTCTCTTCATTTTCAAGTTTTTTAGGGTAGAAATAAACGTCACTAATTTGAGATTTTTTTTCTAATACTGTCATTAGTGCTATAATTTCATATGCTATACTTTCATTCTTCACAAATAAATCCTGAACACCAACTGTATGCCAGACATGGCACCAAGCACCACAAAACAGTCTCTACCTTACTAAACTTATGGGCTTTCAGAGAAGACAGGACACTAAGCAAATGAAGGGTGATAAACAGACTGATAGAGGAAGACCAGATAACCACAAGGGTCCTATGCTGGATATGTGGGTCACTGGCAGGTGGCTTAGCACTGGGAAAGCCCTCATATTCGTGAAGACAAGATCAATCTCTGCAACTGCTCTCAGTTCAGCATTTAAAGTACAGTCTTGGGGCTTCCCTGGTGGTGCAGTGGTTAAGAATCCACCTGCCAATGCAGGGGACATAGGTTCGAGCCCTGGTCCAGGAAGATCCCACGTGCCGTGGAGCAACTAAGCCCATGCGCCACAACTACTGAGCCCGCGAGCCACAACGACTGAAGCCCGTGCGTCTAGAGCTTGTGCTCTGCAACAAGAGAAGCCACCGCAATGAGAAGACTGCGCACAGCAACAAAGAGTTGCCTCTGCTCTCCGCAACTAGAGAAAGCCCGCGCACAGCAACAAAGACCCAACACAGCCAAAAGTAAATAAAATAAATAAATTTTTTTTAAAACTTAAAAAAAAAAAACCCAAAGTACAGGGTCTTGATCAACTGTACTTTCAACATTCTTGCTATTTTCGTTTCTGCTTCCCATTTCCTAACTCCCTGAAATGCAGGTGATAAAGGCTTTCCTCTTATATAAAATGTCCCTACTATGTCTTCTGCAAAACTGCTGCTATGAAATATCTGCTCTGCCTTTTGTATTTGCAATGGGGTGGGTGTGTGGGAGTGGGATTATAAGCTTTGGATTTAGGAGGAGAGAGAATTCTGATAACTAGAAAATGTCAAGAACTTGAGCTCCCAGTCAGGCAGATCTGGGCTTTAATCTTGACTGCACAATTTACCTACAGTGTGACCTTGGGCAAGCTACTTAGCTGCTGTAAGGCTCAGTCCTTGTAATATGGGGAAAACAATATCTACCAACTGATAGAACTGTTTTGAGAATTAAATAAGATAATGAATGAGATGTGCTAGCACAGTGTCTGGCATATGTTAAGTGCCCCAGAAATAAAGACTGTTCCTATTCTCACTCAGTTCTTTATGGTACTCTGTCTCCCACAATCAAGCATTTTCTTTCTCTGAGGCTAAAATCTCTCTTTTCATTGTGTCCTAGTTTTTTTCTGCCTTATTGCCCCAAATCCTGCTCAGGGCATTTTCTCATCCTCATTTTATAGTCTAGGTAACTGAACCAACCAAACATTGTGATCTCTGAGTTTTGTTTCATTGCTAGTTGATTCCCTGAAACTCCCAGCCTTCTCGCTGCTTGTGTGATCTTGGCTTTATTCCTAACGGCACTAGTGTAAGCCTGGAGGATACTCTGTGAACACATTTCTCCTCCTAACCTTCCTTTCCCAAACCTTAACCCTGCTTGTCCTATCACTATCTCTCCATTTTAAACGTGTGCCTCCTCTGAGCTCATGGAGGTGGTAACAGAAGGAAGTTTTAGAACCCGAAAAGCAAATGTCAACTTACATTTGATTTAGGAGTAGTAGCTGGTACCTTCATTGGGAGAGGTCTTTTGGGGCAGAGAAAGTTACCCCTTCATTTCATTGCCTCCTAAGTTTCCAGGGACCAACTTGATCTATACCAAAGGTTGCTCTGATATGTGTGCTGTCAGGAGGACCTAATCCTGAGGGCAGTGGGGCAGAAGCTCACCCTGAGGAGCTTTATCCAAGCAGTTTGGTCACTTCTGTTTGGTCCTCTCAGATAGGTTCTTTGGACAATGAGTAGTCAGTAAGGGGAAACTTTTTTGCTCTACTTCTAACAATCTGAAAATAAACTGTGTAGGCCTGATGGTTGCGTGTGATTCTTTGGCAAACACTTCCGTGTGTCTGCAACAAACTTGCCCATCTCTGACTTCAGGCGTTTGTCATGCCTCTGGGGTTAATATTTTGCAAAACGTAGCTGAACTTACAATTTGGTAATGGTGCCACCATCTGGCAATCCTGTGGTTCCGAGTTACAAGGCAGGTCTCAATACCCAGCCAGTCCCTTCAACTAGATGATTGTATTAGTTATCTATTGCTGTGCAACAAATTATCCCCAAACAGCTGTTTAAAACAACAAACATTTATTATCTCACAGTTTGCAGGAATCTGGGAGTGATTCAGCTGGGTGATTCTGGCGCAGGGTCTCTTCTGAAGTTGCAGTCAAGCTATTGTCTGGGGCTGCAGTTAGTCATCTCAAAGCTCAAAGGGGGCTGGAGGATCCACTTGCAAGTTCCCTCGCAGGATTGTTGACAGGCGTCACTTCCTTGCTGGCTGTTGGCTGGAAGCCTCAGCTTCTTGCTACTTGGGCTTCTCCATTGCAGCTGTCTTCCTTTAGAGCAAATGACCCAAGAAAGACTGAGAGAGCTGTCAAGATGGAAGCTGTAGTGACTTCATAACCTAATTTCAGAAGTGGTATACCAACACTATTGTATTCTATTGGCATAGAGATCAACCCAGGAACAATGTGGAGGGAACAACATAGGATGTAAATACCAGGAGGTGGGGATTGCCGGGGGCCATTGTGGAAGCTGGTTACCACAATGATCTAGACTGGAAAAAAAATATCAGGTCCTGGGTTAACTAACTTGCCCATTCATTCATTCATTCATTCAGCCAACATTTATGGAAACCCACAAGCTCCAGGCACTGTTCTTGGTGCTGAGGATCCATTGGAGAAAAGGGCTATCCCTGCCATCAGGGACATTAGAATAAATTACATGAGGGTGAAAAGCGCTGTGATAGGGAAATTCAGGACTGTGGGAACAGGTGTGGAAAGGCAAGAATGGCTTCCTGGAGGAAAGAACAAAATGACATTGAAAATATGTCAAGTGGCTTACAGGGTAAGTGGTTGGGAAGATAGTGTGGGAAATCGAGGACAGATATTATGGGGAGATCCAGACAGCAGGCAGGAATGCAGGCTTCAGGCAGGGGGAGGCGGGTGGTTC
>NW_006796752.1:2667850-2713791 GCF_000442215.2 Lipotes vexillifer | reverse complement strand
GGGAGCAGAGTCTTCCACAGGCCAGGACTCAGGACCGGGATGCCAGCCCTGGGAGTCAGGAGTAAGATCATGGCTGGTTTGGTCCCCTGCTAGTCAGCAGGCTGTTGATGCAGGAGAGCAGGCACTGTGAATAAGATGGGGGTCTTCAGAGAGGAGGCTGAGGCTTGGCTCTCAGAACCAGAGTAAGGGTCACAGGGAACCAGTTCTGAGAAGCTAGTGCTGTCCTCTAAGCATTGCCCTATAATCCCTAAATCCTCCCTGCAAGAGGACCAGATTGGTGCTAGAGGTTATCCCTCAGCTGTGGGAAGGAAGGTTTAGAGGCTGGAGGGAGAAATCTCAGATTGGCCAAGTTTGTCTTTGGTGCCAACTCATTGCTCATTCCTCTCCTACCAGCTTGGTATTCTCATAGTGCCTCCAAGTTCTCGGGACCACCCCTTCCACCCTTATCCCAGCTGGCCTTTCCACTGTCAGTGCCCTCAGTTTCAGCCCATTGCCCAGGATTTAAACTGCCACACACCTCCACTCCTTTCTGCTGACCCATAAAGGAGAGCCCTGCCACATACTTTATGGCCATGGTCTGGCCTCGATAACTGAGGATGCAGAATTTACTGTATCTGACTATTGGCACAGAAAAAACAAAGTCTCTTCTGGGAAAGTAGAGGTTGGGTGTTGGCTGATCTGATTACATGTGACTATTGATTGGATTCACCACTTGTGGACTCAGGTAAACTGTCACCATCTGTGGGCAAGATTGAAGTTCCATAATCCATATTAGGTCAGCTTAACCCTGTAGGAAAGAGTAGCTGCTTTGGCCATGTGGGAAATAGGTGCTGCTGCCTCTCTGTCTCCCATCAGTACCCCTGTAGAACCTTCCCCATCAAGCCCAGGGATGGCTGGAACCAGGAGGAGGGCAGCTCTCCCTTTTCATTAATTACATCAATATGATATCTCCCACCACTCCTACTGCCGTGACTAGCTATGGAGGGCCATGCATGTGCCAGGTGCTCTGCTCAGCTCTCTACATCACAACCTCATGAATGCTCACAATGGCATGGTAGCATAGGAATGATCACAGGCATTTACAGAGACTGTGTTGCTTCTCCAAGGTCACATGGCCATCGGTGGTGGAACCAGGATGGAACTCTGGTGTATTTGACTCCAAACCTCTGCTCTTACAGCTGGGTTCAAATATCTGTGGTATGGATTTCTTTGCTTGTTCAAGGCTCTGAAGGGTCATATGCTTGATGTTGGGACCCAGTCCCCCAACCTCCTTAGACACACCCTTGCTCCCTTTTGGTTCTTTTCTCCTAAATCTCTGGATGCTTTTATGTGCCCTCAGGACTTCTCTTCCAGAAAAGGCCTGGTAGCGAGCAAAGTCTGGGATATCATCAAGAAACTGAAACCAGGGGGGAGTGGAAGGTGGCCAGAAATGAAATTCCAGGATTCAGTGCTTCTGACCAAGCAAGAGGGAAGAGGCAGGAAAGTGCATTTGATGGTAGACAGACCTGAACTTCTTAAAAAGTAGCAAGATCTACAACCGATAACCTTTATTGAGTACCTACTATACGTCAGGCCCTGGGCCAAGCACACTGAATATATTATCTCATTTAATCCTCATGACAAACCTATGAGGTTGTTACCACTAAAATTTCCATTATACAGAAGAAAAACCTGAGGCCCAAGGAGGTGAAGTCACATGGTCCTACGGTGGCAGAGTTGGGAATTGGGCTCTGCTCCTCTGGCTCCATAGCCTGAGCTCTGAACCACTGTGCCATTCTGCCTTTTTGTACCCCCATTGATTTTCCAGATCATTTCGGAGCGCACCAAGCCCAGGATGCATGAGTTCCAGTCTGAGGTGTTCATGATCATCGGTGGCTGCACGAAGGATGAACGGTTTGTGGCGGAGGTAACCTGCCTGGATCCCCTGAGGCGCAGCCGCCTGGAGGTGGCCAAGCTCCCCATGACAGAGCACGAGCTGGACAGTGAGAATAAGAAGTGGGTGGAGTTTGCATGCGTGACATTAAAAAACGAGGTCTACATCTCAGGTAAGCAGAAGCCACGTGATGCCAAAGCCAGCCCCCAAGGCACTTCATGTTTTCCTGAGTGAGAGACAGGCAACCATCCCAGAAGAATTACTGTGGATGGCAGTGATCTAGCACTAACTGGGTCAGGATATGGAAACCAGGCACTCAGATGGTCTTATCGTGGAGAGGGAATAATTACTGAGTGAACCCTAATCCTTGAGCAGTATTGTAGTAGGAACTGGGGGAGCAGGCAGATAGGACTTCCTTCATGGAAAAGGAAGAAAGAAAGTGGTACCAGAGTTTATTCGGTGTCTGCTGTAGGCATAGGACACTGAGCTATAGCCACTGGAAATACAGTAATGAATAAAAATGTCTGCTCTTCCCCCCAAATCTGACCTCTCCCCTCAAGTTGATTAGGTCTTACTTTTAGATGCTCCAATAGCATCCAGTACTTTTTCATTTCTTACTTCTAAGTTGTTTGCTTAATTGTTTATAACTGCTCTATGCCTGTTTCCCATTAGCCCTTAAATTCCATGAATCAACACTATATTCCCAATACCTAGCGCTGTGTCTGGCCATAGTAAATGCTTAATAAGTATTTATTAAATGATGTAATCTCTTTACAGCATAGTAGATGAATTTACTCTTTGGTAGCAATTAATTATTGCCTCTCACATCAACTCTCTAAGGTAGGTGATTTTAATCTCCAGATTACAAATGGAGAAAACCGAGGCTCAGAAAGGTATGGAATTTACCTAAAGTCACACACTGGTAAGTGTCAGGCAGGATTCCAATCCATGTTCTCTGAGTCTCATGCTCTCCCATGACTTTAAAAGCCACCTAGCTCTTCTTGCAGCACCAAGGGAAAAGACAAATATCCTCCCTTCCCTTCTCTTGGAGGTTTTCTTTAATCTGAACTTGTTTTGGAAAGAGCTTATTCCCAGAGCTGGTCTCCTCCAAGATAAAGGGCAGGTCAGTTCTTCTTTGAGTCTATTAATACCACAGACTAGGGTTTAGCTTTCTTTTATCTTACAGAAACATTTTTTAATTGTTATAGAAGATTTAAGCAATACAGGGAGTGCAAAGTAAAATATGGCAGTTTCTCTGTGCCATTACAATCCTACATGTTTTAATTTTTTTTTTTTTACAAAAATGGCTTTATACTGTCTTAGAGTAAGTAATGCCAGCTGCTGTAACAAACCCTGAATCTCAGTGAATCACCACAGAAGTATGTGTGGGTTGGGGGAGAGCACCTGCTCCACTCAGTCATTCAGGGACCTAGGCTCCTTCCGTCTCATGATGAGGCTGTTTCCAGACGTGACCTTCAAGCTTGATGCATCTCGGGAAGAGAGAGAAACCCAACAAGTTGAAAAGACACACCTGCTCACAACAGCCTCGGCCTGGACATGAGGCATCAGTTCTGCTCACATTCTATTGGCAAGAACCAGCCGCATGCCCTCCCTGCACCCCCGCCCCCCATGCAGTGGGGCTGGGAAATGTAGTTTAGCCGTGTGCCCAGGAGGAAAAGACAGGTTTGGTAATCATGGTCAGTCTTTGCCACATACACTATACATAGTGTTTTATTCTACAACTTGTCTTTTGTCCGTCTTCAATTTGTTGTTGTCTTTTTAAAAATGATACAGGCTGCTAACACATATATATGGAATCTAAAAAAAAAAAGAAAAAGAAAAAAAAAATGGTCACAAAGAACCTAGGGGCAAGACGGGAATAAAGACAGACCTACTAGAGAATGGACTTGAGGACACGGGGAGGGGGAAGGGTAAGCTGGGATGAAGTGAGAGAGTGGCATGGACATATATACACTACCAAACGTAAAATAGCTAGCTAGTGGGAAGCAGCCGCATAGCACAGGGAGATCAGCCCGGTGCTTTGTGACCACCTAGAGGGGTGGGATAGGGAGGGTGGGAGGGAGGGAGACGCAAGAGGGAAGAGATAGGGGATATATGTATATGTATAACTGATTCACTTTGTTATAGAGCAGAAACTAACACACCATTGTAAAGCAATTATACTCCAATAAAAATGTTAAAAAAATAAAAATGATACAGGCAATACATGAAAGCATGCTTGTTGTACTAAATCAACAGAAATGTGTACTCAACTAACAGTCTGTTCCGAACATCATTACATGTTGGTATAATTGATCTACTATATGTGTTAAGCAATGTAATACATGTAAAGTACAGCACAATCCCAAGCACGTGGTGAGAGCGCAGCAGTGTTAGTCATCATTATCATTACTGCGAGGATTGTTATTACGGCTCATTTCACCAGCTTCAGGGCTGTCTGTTGAATGAATGAACCATAATATTTTTCAGCTTTTATTTTCCCACTGAAAAAAATACAGCAATAGGCATTTTCATACACATATATTTATGAACTTGCGCTGATATATGGAGAGATTCCTGGAAGTGGTCATAAGATGTGTAAATTTAGAATTTTTGTAGATATTGCTAAATTGTCCTCCAGAAAGTTTGTACCAATTTACAGTTCAACCAATGATGAATGTCAGTGCCCATTTTGTACATCCTTATTAACATTTTTTATTATCAATTACATTTTTAATAGACTTGAGTGTGTAAATTTACACTCTTAGATCGTTAATGAGGTTGAATATATTTTCATATATTTATTAGCTAAACGTATCTTTTTTTTAAAAAATGATCTGTTCCTACCCTTTGTTTTTCTATTGGTTGTCTTTTCCTTATTAATTTTTTGGAGTTCTTATTATATATCCTTTGCTATTTGTATTACAAATACTTTCTCCCAGACAGTGGGGTTGTCTTTTAACTTTGACTTATATTTTATATAGTAACTTTCTTTTCTATATGTTCTAGGTTTCTTGTCATGCTTAGAAAGCCCCTCCCCACCCCAAGATCATTAACATCTTCTCCTATATATTCTCCAGTTACTTCTATAGCATTTACATTTAAATTTTAAGTATAATGTGAAATAGGGATCTAAATTTTTCTCTAAACAGATAGCCAATTGTTCTAATGCCATTTATTTAATAATCTCTATATCTTTTAGTCTGTTTCTGTACCTTGTTTTTAATTGATCAGTTTGTATTATACTAGTAGCACATTATTTTTAGTACCACAGCTTTTTAGTATATTTTGATATTTGCTAGGGGGAGCTCTCTCATTCCTTCTTCTTTTTCAAAAGTTTCTTAGAAATGTTCCCAAATCTACTCTTCCAAATGAAGCTTAGAATGGTGACTTCATGTCCTGAAATCCATGAAAAGCCCTGAAGGCACCTAATATATAGGTTAGCTTGGGGAGGGTTGACATCTTTGTAATAACCTGTCTTATCAGCTGTGCACATGATATGCCTGCCCAGTTAATCAGGTCTTCTTTTACATCCTGAAGTTAAAAAATTGTCATTTTTTCCCCTTTTTAATAAAGTTTGCATACATTTCTTTCAAAGTGTATAGTTATTTTATAATTTTGGACACTACCTGAATGGGATCAATATCACAGTGTTTTGAATAGAGACCTCTAAGAGGTATACAACACCCCTCCCCCAGAATGGTTAAACTATATGAACAAAAAGATAACAGGAGAGGATGAAGCTCAGTCTCCCTAGCAGCCAGGGGAAACCAAACTATGACATCATTTTTCTCTCTCAGGCTGTAAAACAAAACAAACCAACCAAAAAAACCTTCCTAATATCCGCTGTGGGTGGGGTATGGGGAAAAGTCAACCAGGACAGCTTTGGAAGGTTCTTTGGTAGCACCTGTAAAAATTCAAGGTGGGCACGCCGTTGACCTAGGAATCCCACTTCTGGGCTCCACCCTTGAGAAACACTCACCCGTGACACAGAGCGTCATTAATGATATTCATTTCCACACTAGTGCACATCTTAGTCTGAAAGGTACATCCTTTGTTTTAGGTAGCTGGTATTACTCAGTGCTGATGGGGAAATGGAAACACAGTCATTAAAATATTTTATTAAAGTCACCAGAAAAGTCAGCTCTCCTTTGTCTTGGTCTCTCTCCCTAACTGAATTACATATTTTCTATTTATTGAGTTGTCTTGAAAAAATTTTTTACCAGCTCACTCTCAAATGATCTGGTGTGAGCATCTCATTCTGTTCCAATAGAAATTGTTTCAAAGTAGAACAAACCTCACTTATGTTTTTATATAGATCAGAGTCATGAACCAAGAGAATTTTGTAAGATTTCGTGGTGATTTTCCCAAGTTTGCATTTGTTTGAATCAATAAGCAAACATAGAACTTAAGCTGGTTTCTCATTTGCCCGCTGGTCAAAGCCCTACTATCCCCACCTGCAATCGTCCAACTTTACCTGTCCTGCCTGACCTCCTGCCCCTGAGCCTCACAAACACTGGAGTCCAGGCTCCTGTTGGTCCCCACTCGCCTAGGCAGACTTGGGTACTACTCCCCTGAAGCCTTCTCTGGACCTAGCTCACGGAGCCTCCTCTTCTCTGAATTCTCACAGCACAGAGGTGACACATGGCACAGCCCAGTGCATGATCCACCCCAGCCTTACACTGTGTCTTCCTGTCTCCCTGTGTCAGGCTCTGTCCCAGCAACCACACTGCATGCACCTTCATGATTTCTTTTGTCTGGGGGGATGGGGCGGGGGTTGGTGCTGGTCTGGGGATTTAACACTTCTGGGCCGGTGGGGAATTATGGGAGAAGCTGCATTTCTGACATATCAGTGGTTTCTTAAATGCTCTATATGTCTCCTAGGTGGCAAAGAAACACAGCACGATGTTTGGAAATATAATTCTTCAATCAATAAGTGGATTCAAATTGAGTATTTGAACATAGGCCGCTGGAGGCATAAGATGGTGGTGCTTGGGGGCAAGGTCTATGTGATCGGAGGTTTCGATGGCTTGCAGAGGATCAACAACGTGGAGACCTATGACCCCTTCCACAACTGCTGGTCAGAGGTATAGATTATTTCTATGAGTAACTCTGTATTATTGCTTCAAAGCTTAAAAAAAAAAAAATTGGTATCTGCCAATGTAGGTATACGGCTTTCTGATCTCCCTGCTCCCACTGAGAACATTTTTGGTGGCTCTGAGCTTCCCTCCTCATAGGAGCCATCAAGTCAGCATTGCCGATCAGGTCACGGAAATGATTTCCTTCCAGGTGGGGGAGCTCTGTGTGGGTACCTGTCCTATCCTGGCCAGAACCCCAGATGTAGATGGGAGGCTTGATCCTGTCTCGGTCTGCATGTCTTGGCCTAGAGTCTCTGTCTCCTCCGATGCCATCTGCCCTTGTCTTCTCCACACTGGGCACACCAGGATCTCTTGACTACACTGTTTGTTGAATCCAGAGTCATTTGGTAGTATTTAGAAGTCAGCCCTTATTTATTTACCTATTAGTGATGAACCATTTGCGTGCCTTCAAACAAGACTTTAGCAATGCAATCTCAGGCATATATCATACTCAAGAAAAGGCAAAGCATTGCTCATCGATGGGCATAAAGTTTCCGTTATGCAAGATGAACCAGCTCTGGAGATCTGCCATACAACACTGTGCCTATAGATAACAATACTGTATTTTACACTTTAAAATATGTTGAGGGTAGATCTCATGTTAAGTATCCTTAGCCCTGCCCAACACACACACAGAGGTAAGGTGACCTCACTTCCTGTACTTCCAGATTATTCCCAATTTCAAATTTTCTTCCTCCTTATCAGATTATATGTCAGAGCATGTTCCAGCTTTGGGGTGTGTGAAACGTGGTCATCACAGGCACAAGCAAAGGTAGACAGGTCATGATGGCATCCAGCCAAGATCTGTTAACCTGAAAAGAACTTTATAGGGAGCCCTTAACATTTATAAGTGCCCAAGAACTTCTCAGTTTAAGTCCCATCACAAAGTTGCTCCATGACCCAAGAGGGCTATGTTAATGGGTAAGAGACTCTTAAAAGTCCCCTTTAGTGCCCTGGGGTTCACAGGATGGAAACACAAGTCTGGCTTAACCCTCAGATCTGTATGTTGCCCCAGAGTGAGAGAATATGCTTACCTGTGGCCACCTGAAACCCTTATACCAGCTTTTCTTCCTAGCTATAAGCACCAACGACAATGCCTGGCACATAGTAGGCACTCAGCAAATATTTTTTGAATGAAGGAGCACATGAATAAATATGAATATGCATGTCTGAGAAAGCATTCTCCTCCAACATTGGCTGGTTTCATTTGTATAAACACTTATTCCTGTACACCACTCCTGCCCTGAGAACTGGACTCTGGGAGAAACAGGCTAGAAACATCTGGAGCCTGGTGGGAGGGTGGGAAATGTACGCTTTGATCCCCTCTGTGTCTCAGGGGAGTCAGGCCCACAGGCCTTGTGACTTCAGGCAAAGGATTCCCGGGCTTGTGTCCCCTAGCTCCTGGCCTGTGTCCTGTGAGCCACTGCAGCAATCTGGGCAGTGTCACTGACAGCTTCTCCCGGTGCCCTGTGTCTCTACAGGCTGCACCCCTCCTTATCCATGTCAGTTCCTTCGCAGCCACCAGCCATAAGAAGAAGCTCTATGTGATTGGGGGAGGGCCCAATGGGAAACTGGCCACGGACAAGACTCAGTGTTACGACCCTTCAACCAATAAGTGGAATTTAAAGTCAACCATGCCAGTAGAGGCTAAATGCATCAATGCAGTGAGTTTCCGGGACCGTATCTATGTGGTTGGTAAGTGAGCAAATGGCTTCTTATTTAAGTGTAGGGTCCCCTACACCTGCAGCCCTGCAGGTAGAGCACATGAGACCCTCCTGGGAATTCTTGAGTTCCTGGGTGATGTGGGTAGGGTTGAAAAGAAGAGAAGATGGGATTGGTCCAGGCCTTGGAATTTACCTTGCAGTTCTGGAGACAGAAACAGCCCCCATTTAGGAGACATACAAGACAGATGGACAATGGGGCCCAGGGGAGGAGCCAGAAATTGCTTTGGGAACAAAGTGTGCTGTAAGCATTAGAAATGCACAGAAATTGAAATATGCACCGTATAAGTGCCCAATAAATGGTAGCTATCTTTATTTCTTATTTTGTGTTCATGGGAATTTTATTCTTCCGACTTGCTTTGGGGGCTCTGAACGGTTGCATTTAGCTGGAAGGAAAACCTGATTAGCCAGACCACAGTTGGCATGTAATTGTTAAGGGTGATGGATCTCAACCCTGACTACTCATTAGAGTCATCTATGGAGCTTTTTCCAAAAATATGGGTAGCTGGGGCTTGTGCAGACCAATAATATCAGAATGAGAAGGAGGACGCTGGCCACAGTGTCAGGTGTTTTTAATGTGCAGGTGATTTTAATGTACAGCCAGGATTGAGAACTACTGATCAAGGAAATACCAAAAATAAATAACTCCAGCAAATAAGAGCTAATCAGAGAAGGCTTCCTGAATGCAAAATACGGGAACAGATTAAGGCAAAACCCCTTTTCTCCCTTGCTTCAGGTTTCCTATGTCTTTATGGTCAGACTCGTGACTCTGCCCCAAAGGACTAATCTCAAGATGGGTAACTTGGGCTGGTGTCCCAGGTCATGCTCAGTCTAGAGATGCCACCACCTCTAGTCACTGCCATGTATATCAATACAATGCAAGACTCCTATGCACCAGGCCTTCTGCCAGGTGCTTTACGTGCATCCTTCTGATTTCTTATCACCACCGTGGTCTTGGTGCTCATGGTTACAGATCCAAAAGTGGCAGAGCTGGGATTATGAGCCGGGCCTATAGGATGCACCAGGTGGTATTTCTTCCCGGAAGCAGTCTTATGGTACATTTTGGCAGCCGTGTGAAGACAGGTGTCCTTCAGAACCTGATTAGCACCTGGCTGCAGAGTTTAAAGGGCTATGAAGTGTTTCCAGCTGAGACTTGCTGCCCCTAGTTATCCATTCTGGCTTTCTGGAGAGCCATGAATTTGCTTTCTATTGGCAAGATGGTAGACTTGACCTAACCAGGAGAAGGAGTTTAGTGGTTAATGGGGAAGAAAACCAGAAAAACAGTGAGATGCCCACGGTGTTTCCTTTCCTCTTCAGGAGGGGCCATGAGAGCGCTGTACGCCTACAGCCCTCTGGAGGACAGCTGGTGCCTGGTGACCCAGCTCAGCCACGAGAGGGCCAGCTGCGGCATCGCGCCCTGCAACAACCGGCTGTACATCACTGGGGGGCGGGACGAGAAGAACGAGGTCATCGCCACGGTGCTGTGCTGGGACCCCGAGGCCCAGAAACTGACGGAGGAGTGCGTCCTGCCCCGGGGGGTGTCGCACCACGGCAGTGTCACCATCAGGAAGTCGTACACCCACATTCGGAGGATCGTGCCTGGAGCTGTGTCGGTCTGACTGCGGGAGCGCGGAGGGCGGAGCCAGGCGGGGAGCCCTCCTCCCTCTCCCCGGCATCGGTCCCTCTAAAGCAGCTAGCGGAGCTTGAGTTACAGGCCTTGCATACATCAGGGGCTCACCGCAGCTCCCCATGACGGCTTCTTGGAAGTCACAGCTTTGGGACTTGAGACCAGCCAGGACTGTCCGTGAGACCTACCTCAGGAGGAAAGAAGAATAATACTTGACATTCAAGACACACCTGTCCCATGCCAGGTTCGCTACCGGGCACTTTTGTTTACCAATTCCTTTAACCGTCAAATGACCTGGTGACTGGATTTTATTACTCCCATTCTACAGGTGAGAAAACCGAGTTTAAGAGAGGCTAAGTGATTTGCCCCAGGTCAGTCAGATTACAAGTTAGCTAAACGAGGAGTCTAAACCCAGGTCTTCCAATTTCAAAGTTAATGTAGGTTCTGTCATGTTGTCTATCTCAGAACATGAAAAAAACAGAACAGCTCATTTTTGTTCTGACAAGTTTGCTAAAGGATTCACTCAGCAAGGCAGGGAAATAAAGGTGCTTCTTTTCTTCTTTCCCTTATATTTAAACCATTTGGGATCTTTGGTGTGGAAACCTTGGGCCCCTTGTCAAGAGCATCTCATAGGTTGTTCCATCTGACAGTTCTGGGGAGATGGGTCTGGGAAGACCTGTTTGCTATGAAAAATGTAAAAGACTTCTGTCCTCCCCTCTGTTTTTTATGATCACAGGAGGTCCATTGTGGACTGGAACTGTCATTGCTGGACAGAACTGTACCTTCAGCACAGCCCAGTGCCCTATAACCTCTTAATGTCCAACAGTTGTATTGCAACGTAGAAAAGGTTTTTGCAGAGACTCAAAATACCGTTTTTGTTTTTCCGGGGAGGGTTGTTTTTGCTTTTGTTTCTTCAGTGTAAACATCCTTACATTGCTGGCCACTGTTGAATGACTGGCTCTTCTTTTTTTTTTTTTTTTAACATCTTTTTTGGGGTATAATTGCTTTACAATGGTGTGTTAGTTTCTGCTTTATAACAGAGTGAATCAGTTATACATATACATATGTTCCCATATCTCTTCCCTCTGACTGGTTCTTCTTGACAGCACACTTTCTACTTTTTAGACAGTGATTTGGGTCCATGTCCCTGTGACCCCACCCTCCTGGAACCTTCGTTTTCAGGATCCTTTTAATCCCTTCTATTTGGTTTTTGGATCAGCTTGGCATAGTTTTGACTCAAAGAACAGCGTCTGTTCTTCACTCTAAGAGATGGAGCTTTCATATGAGCTCACTGGAAATTCATTCTAATCCCCAAATTGGGGACACAGATTAAGAGATCCTGTTTCATATGCTGTACTTAAAAAGCAATAACAGGGGCTTCCCTGGTGGTGCAGTGGTTAAGAATCCACCTGCCAATGCAGGGGACGTGGGTTCGAGCCCTGGTCCAGAGACACCCCACATGCCACGGAGCAGCTAAGCCCGTGCGCCACAACTACTGAAGTCCGTGCGCCTAGAGCCCGTGCTCCGCAACAAGAGAAGCCACGGCAATGAGAAGCCCGCGCACTGCAATGAAGAGTAGCCCCCGCTCACCCCAACTAGAGAAAAAGGCCGCGCGCAGCAACGAAGACCCAACGCAGCCAAAAAAAAAAAAGACGACAGCAACAACAGTGGAACAACATAGTAACTGCATTACTTAATGTCCTTTATTTTCATCATGTGATTTCAAATCTCTTCAGAGAGTTTTATTTCATGTCAGATGTGCCATTGTGTGCTTGTACGTCTTAGCAGTTTGGGAAGCTATTAACAGTTGATGGTGAATTTAACTTTCATAGAAAAGTTATGGTTAGAAGGAGCTACAGTTCAAAGCGTATAAAAAGACTTGGAAAATTACAACTGAGATTTCTATTTATGCTTAGATCATTGAGGATAAATATAAATGCACGTTGGTGTTTGAAAAGCTCTGTGGCTTAGAGTTCAGCTCCTTGCTGTGAAAAGTGAGATGGGAAAATACAAACATGTTTGTGGGAACGTAGAACACATACCTCACTTACAAACACTGATAACCTTTATGAAGCTCTCAACTGAAACCATTTAACCTACTTCAATTCAGCAAACATTCCAGGAAATTTTTGTTTGGCAAAGCCCTGGGGACTCCAAAAAGCAAGACCAATCCCCACCCTAGAGACACTCGATAAACAGGTAAACAGGCCACTTGGTCAATATTATAATTTTTCTTTTCATCAAGTTAGAGAAAATGGGACGTGTATGAAGTTATGAGGTTGCATCCAGATCTTTATTGCCCTTCCAAGTGATCTCCTTGGGAAGCTGTGCTCTTTGGTCAGTGATGTGGCCATTGTTTACATATTTGTTTTTCTTTGAGATCGCCTTCAGAAACCACTTCTGGGCTATAGGAGCTATCAGTCGTATTTCAAAGACAACTTCAGGAAAGAACTTTCAAAGAGGAAGTTCAATGCCAGCATCATGGCAATGCAGCTATCAGTCGTATTTCAAAGACAACTTCAGGAAAGAACTTTCAAAGAGGAAGTTCAATGCCAGCATCACTGGCAATGCAGAGAGCCTCCCCTCAGAAAGAGTGTTCTCTTTGTCCTGGTGGTCCTTTGATAAGAGCAACTGGCAAATTTTGAGCCCAAATTTTCAGCAGGTTAACCCTATGCCGGGAAACAGGATTTAGGATCTCTGTGTTATAAATCTGGTTCTCAATACAAGGGTTCTCAGTAACGGCATGGGTTGGCAGACGGAGACACCTACTAAGAAGATCCAGAGTTCTGCACTTGAAGCTGCCAGTCTGTAACTTTTAGGGACATAATGAATTTCAAGTCATTTTTGGGAAACTTTATATCTTCAGGATTTAAGTCTCTAGGCAGTAGCCAGGGATGGAATCTCTTAAAATCTAACTTCCATTCTGAGATGAACAAACAAACAAACAAAAATCAAGTTTGCAGGAAGTTAACTCTCATAAGCCATACTACCAACAGGGGGACGAGGCAGGTTGGTGCCAGATGAGCCAGAGACAAAGGGCCCTAGGACTCAGGCAGGGTGTGTAGGATGTCCTGGAACAGCAGGCTGGATCTTGAAGCAGGTCCCATGAGTGGATAGAGTACCCCTGCCTGGGAGGAAGAGGATGAGGTAGGAAGAGGAGAAAGTCAGGTTTAAGGACACAGGTCTAGAAAATGATGTCAGGGACCCTGGAGTTTGTGAGCATGACTCCATTTTCAAGAAGTGTGAGGGGAGAATAAGGAACAGGGGTTCCAGGCAAGTGGGTTCCAGGAGGAAGCCCACTTCTTAGAAGTTAGGCAAAGTTAGAGCAGGACCAGCCATCAGACCCATTTGCTGTGGGGCCTCTGAGCTGCTTGGCTGGGTCTCTTATCATTCTGGACCAAGAGAGAGTGAGGCCCAGAGGCTCTGATGAGGTGGAATCTGTTGGGGAGGTTAAGGGGCCCCAGTTGCCAAGGCTGATCTGAAATGGATGGGGAGCTAAACTCACCCAAATATCAACAGATTAAATGTTCTCTTCTTAGCTTTCATTGCATTCTGCATACACTGGCTTCAGGAAACACACAGACACACAGGCACACAGAGCTCTTGAACTGAAAGAAACTGTGCTCTCAGGGAAATGCAAATATTTGCTTATAGCTATGAAAGTATAGCTTTGCTATTTATAAAAGCCCTTGAGGTACTGCTGTTATTTACTTATCCTACTTGATTTTGAAAAAGAAAGTACTCAGTAAAATTTTCAAAGTGGGTAAACACCACTGGAATTTCTTATATAAAGTCCTAACTTGGGGTTGCAAATCCTTTTTTCCCTTAGTATCTGATCTGGGTGTTGTATGAGATCTTTTAATTTGAAGAGTCATCCTTCATGGAAATCCACAAGTATCTCAAACATGGCTACTGCAAAACCAGTTCTGACAGGTCAGATTTTCATATTTATAGATAAAAATATCAACACTTAGTTAACCAAATCCTTTAAGCATTTTGGTTACGTGAGGTTGTATTTTCTTTTTAAGTGATCAAACTAAAGATATTGTTTATAGGTAAAGATACAAATAAAGTTTTTATTTATTCAGTAAAATATGTATGGAGTGGATAAATATATGTTGTGTACAATCATTGGCTGAATTTTTTTTTTTTGGCTTGTTTTGGTTGATAATGAGTAAGTGGTATCCGAATAGAAATTAATTTAGGAGGGGAAATTTGAAACATTTCAGTTGATTCAAGGGGGTTTAGATAAACTCATAGGCTAAAATTAATCAGATTTGGTTTACAGAGCGGCAAAAAAGTAGACAGCTTTTCCCTCCCTAATGCCTCATCACCACTCTGAGCCAGCATTTACCAATCCGTTTGCAAACCGTGATCCTCATCCTGCCTGGCCTGACACCTTCCTGCAGGAGGCCCCCCTGTAGGTTTCTGGTTTCTGGTCTGAATTGTCAGCCCTGCCTCCACCAATGTCACTGTGTTGTCCCTGAAACCCTAACTGACCTGTGCTTCTCAAACCAGAGCACGTGGAACTGGACATATGAGCCAGAGAGCTGTGACTCTCAAGCACTGGTAAACGTGTCATCATTTAGTTTGTTTTGGATTTCAATGCAAAGGTCCTATGCAATTGAAAAGGAAAACCTGAGGCTTTAAAGAAATGTGGGGTCACATGAATAGCTTTAGACCATTCCCCCTGTGCCTCCCTAGAGACAGAAGTTCTTACTTCTCAGTCTTAGGGATTCTGGGCGGACAATCTTGGGAAACACAGCCCCATCTCACTGGTTGGAAGTGCTCTGGAGTTAATCCTGGGCCGTAGATCCGAGAGCCGGGTGCACCAGCTGAGAGTCAAAATGGGGTTTTGACCTTAACTTCACTGCTGAGCCCTCCAATTTCCCTGATGGATCTAAGTGGTAATCTGCTGCCTGGACAGCTTGGCCAGGGCCTGGCATCTGCCTAGCTTTCCTTGGCGCCTCTTCCTGCTCTTGGTGCTCTCTGCTGGTTTGTGGCTTCCCCTGGACCAGCCTCCTTCTCCCTGGAGATTTTGCCTTTATATAGGATCTCAGTCCCCATCGCCTCCTCCGGTGGGCTTATGCCTCATTTTCTCTTCCTGTATGCTGCCACAATGAAGATCCTTGGTGATGGGGGCTAATTTGGGTCAGGTCCCACCCACACCCAAGCTGCCCAGTATCAGCCTGCCTGATGACCAGTCACTCTGGTTTTTACTTGCACATTCGTTTCTAACACCTGGGGATTTTCCTTTTCTTCTTGCATTCTCAGATGTCTCCTTTGTTATTGATTCCTGCATGCCACCCATGACCTCGACACCCACGCATGCCCCATCCCTGATCATCTGCCTGGGTTCCTTACCTGCTACCTCTCCTGTGGTCTCCAAACATAGAAACCCCACTACCCTCTTTGTCTTGACCTCTAGCTACCCCAACAACATAGTGTCCCTAGGGCCTCTTGATTTCTCAAGTTTGGAGAAAGAGCAAAAGAGGATATAGGACTTCTTGGCTACAAATTCGTTAGGAAGGTTTCTCTGTAAGGAAACTTTCCTGCTCCCTTACTAAAACTAACCCAGTTCCTCCAAGTTTGGTGGTAGAGGGAGAAACTCCCAGTGGGGACAGATAGTTGTATCTTATAATCCCTACTCTTTCTGCTATAAAGGAAGAGTCCTGTACGTGACTCTACCTAATTTCCCAAAGGACAGCACAGACCAGGCTGGAACAGTTAAGTGAGACTTTACTGATGACTTAGAGGTGAGATAGGGAAATAAGCACAGAAATAATGCGGTGGATAATGAAGATGACAGGATCCAGCTATTTCTGAGAAGCAGTGTTTGTCCTTAGGAGGGGGGTGTGTGCGCGCATGTATGTGTGTACATACATGCTGTCAAAGGTAAACAAAGCTGGACATTGGTTAAAGTGGTGCAAACATTTTATTCAGTAACCACTGACAGTAGGGAAACAGGCTGAACCCTACTATGATCTGTGCAGAGGTGACTGGGTGATTTAAAGGGAGGGTGAGGGGTGGGGACTGGGAACCAGTGGGGGCTCCAGTAGAGTCAGGGAAGGGAAAAAGCACAAAGTGTTGGTCGTTGTCAATGTGATTAAGGCAGCTGCCTCTGCTGGCTGGCAACCATGGAGTTAGATATTCTATTCCCACAAAACTGCGAGACAGAGGCCCTGTCCTTCCTGATCATTACACTTCAAAAGAATGGCTTCAGGGCCTTGAGAAAGACACTCCTGGGTTGTAGGAGATACATAGATATTTATCTAAAAGGGACAGAGGAAGGATTTACAATTGTAAGCCCTCATTAGTAAATGCTCTGGGACTCCCCTGGTGGTCCAGTTGGTAAGACTCCCCGCTTCCAACGCAGGGGGTCCGGGTTCAATCCCTGGTTCGGGAACTAGATCCGGTGCAGCCAAAATAAATAGATAAATATTAAAAAAAAAAAAGTTAATGCTCTAAGAAAGGGAGGTCAGGGGCCTATTATTAGGTGTTGGCTAGAACGAATGGTAAATTCTTGTGAGAGCCTTGAGCTTTTCCTGACAGAAACTCAAAAGGAGAGCTGGGTCACCCCAGGATATGGCCTTAGGCTGCTGGCAGCCATGCAAGGGTTGGTCAAGTTTCTTAATGCAGGGGTTTGGATGGAGTGTTCATGCAAATAAGGCATGTGTCTCAGTGCTCCAGGTACAGTTGCTTTATGAAGCCGATACATTAAAGAAACAGGTGTACCCACCACTTGCACTGCTGCTGAGGATGTTTTAAAAGAGAACTGACCATTTTCTACCACCTGACATGTACCCTTCTTCTAGAATATTCTGAAGACAACTAAAGAGAAGAATAGGCTAAAACTTCTTTCAACCTATGTAGGCCCAAGCAGTGCTCTCAAACTATTTGGACTATGTCCCACAGTTTCAAAATGAAAACATTTTCAATATTTTCTATCTTAAAATTTTTTTCTTAAAATTGCTGTTCACAGCCCACTAAATTAATTTCATCACCCCCCATGAGTCACAAGTCACAACCTATACTTGAAAAATACAAGGATGGAGGGTGCAGACCTGGGCAAAGACAGGGCAGGGGCCTGGGGAGAGGAGGGGCAAACCTTAGTTCAACACTTACAGTAGAAACCAGAGGGAAAAATCTGACTGCACAAAGAAACCTATGAGTCTGACCTTAGACAAACAGAATTTTTGTGGGTAAAATTCTATTCTTTCAAAATTAAAATATAGTAATAGGAGTGTCTAATGAGTAATTTCCCAGAAATATGGACAGAGCCATAAATAGTTATAGAACAGTGATAAAATTAGTCTAGGTAGAAATTCTGGAATTTTTAATTATCAAAGTGCATCCTAGTAGAATGTTGCATTCCCAGAAAAGATCACTGTAGAAACCCGGGGAAAAACAATACATTAGACTTTATTCTGGCTGAGTCATAAATAGACATTAGTGAAGGAAATAATGGAGTGAGTCTTTGTGAAACAGTGCAACAAATATTGATTGAGTACTTAATATGTGCCAGGCAGGATTCTAGGTACCAGGGCTCCACATCCACGAACAAAACAAAAGTCCCTGCTCTCATGAGCTAACATTCTAGTACAGACAGGCAACAACCAAACAAGTATATAATATAATGTCAAGCAGTAAAGATGCTTGAAAAGGAGTAAAGCAGGTTACTTTAAAGTATGCATGCTACTTTAAAGAGGGTGAGCAGATGCCCTTTCTGATAAAGAGACAGTTAAGTAGAAACTTGAGTGAAGAGAGTATCTGGGGGAAGCATATTCCAGGTAGAGGGAATAGCCAAAGCAAAGGCCCTAAGGCAGGAGGCTCAGTTTATTCAGGAACAGTAAAAAGGTCTTGGTGGCTGGAGTGAATTCTGAGTGACGGTAAGGAGTCTCAAGGCCACTGTAGGAACATTGCCTGTGGACTTCCCTGGTGGCTCAGTGGTTAAGAATCTGCCTGCCAATGCAGGGGTCATGGGTTCGATCCCTGGTCTGGGAAGATCCCACTCTAGAGCCTGTGAGCCACAACTACTGAGCCCATGTGCCACAACTACTGAAGCCCACGTGCCTAGAGCCTGTGCTCCACAACAAGAGAAGCCACTGCAATGAGAGAAGCCTGTTCACCGCAACAAAGAGTAACCCCTGCTCTCTGCAACTAGAGAAAGCCCATGCGCAACAACGAAGACCTAACGCAGCCAAAAATTTTAAATAAATAAATTAAATAAATTAAAAAAAAAAAAAGGAACTTTGCCTGTGATCAGAGGAAGATGACAGGGCATAAGACAAGTTCAGAAATGATACAGATTCACAAACGTTACATAGTTTACAAATTCAAGTTGGCTACATTCACAGTGGCAATTAGTAGCTAGGGACTGCTGAAAGCAAGTTTTTCGTGAACCCAACAAACATTGAGCTTTCTCCAAAACCTTGGTCTTTCTGACCCTGCCCTGTGCACTCTCATCATGGTGGGATGGGGTTGACTCTCCCAACTGCCTGGTCACACGAGCCCAGGGGATTTGGGGAAAGCCTCTCAAACAATTATCTATAATTCCCTGTGTAAATGGAAATGGCAGCACTCAGGTTCATGGGCATCTGGTGAAAATGAGACCATCACTGGTACAAGGGGGATGAAAGCCAGAACTTTTAAAGACAGTGATCTGTAGGAAGCCTAGATGATTTTGTAAAACCTCTTATGAGTATCCCAAAATAATGTGGACTGAGATTCAGCACAATACAAAGAAAAAACAAAAAAATAAAAAACTAATAAACATCCTTAGTGGTTAAGTGCAAACCAACAAACCATTTTAAAAACGTAGGTAAAATGTGTAGCAGTTCAGAGGGGAACTAGAAATTAGGTGCCAGAAGCGTTATTTCTAGGTGATTTTAGAGAATGTATCTTCCTAGAAGATGGCTGAAATTTTCAGTAGGAACCAAGGCTGGAGACATGGTGGGTTAGACTAGGCTGTAACATTGTCACCAACCTCCCTGCCTCCAAGGGAGGGTTGTAATAGGGGCCGTTTTTCTGCTGGTCTTTGTATCTAGGACACCTTCCATAGAGCTGGGCACACAAATGAACACTCAAAGAATGTTGCGACTTCATCGCCTGCCAGGAATACTGTATTGGGCTGGGCTGGGGCTGGGGAGTTCCTGAGAAGCTGCCACCCAACAATTACCACCACCATATTGATCGCTTCCTTGACACTTTACACATATCAGAATTTGAACGATAAAAACTATCTTTTCTTTGGACTGTGCAATGTTTTTTTTAAAATTGGCAACACTGGGGCCATATTCCTACATAACAACTGGTCAGAACAGATTAGGGGAAGTTCTCTTTAGAAAGGGGCTGTGCTTTCCAGTTTGCCAGACTCCACTGGCCTGATTGGCCCCCAAAGGCATTTGAGTTTGCAGCCTCTGACATACACTATCTTGTTTAATCTTTGCACCAACTCTATGAAGTGAATTGATGCTTTATGGATGAGAAAACGGAGGCTCACAGATGTTGAGTACTTTCCCAGCATCAGGGCTAGACACCTGTCTGTGGGTCTCCCCAGCTGATGCTGTTTCTGCTATGTCCACTACAGCTGCAGTGATGACATGGGACCCACGTAACTCCATGCTTCTAGGATTCGAGGATTTTAGATCATGCAAATCACAATTCTAGAGTCACTCTGAAAAATCTAGAAATACGTATTACTAACTCACTGTGTGATCTGTGCGAGGACAGAGACCTTTGCCCAAAAACGCAGCAACGAGGGGTTGGAGATGACCTCTAAGTTGACTTCCAGCCCTAACAGACTCTCATGCAGAAGACAAGACTGCACTTTTAAAGGTTCCACATGGGGGCAAAAGATGACAAGAAGTTCCTTACTTACATCTTGGTGATGGGGCAGAGCTAAGGACTCCCAGGGGTTTATTTTCCTAAAAAGGAAAGGTCTGGTCTGAACTGCCAGCCCTATACCTCTAATCTGTGGCCACCACCCCCACCAGTTCCCTACCAGGCCTCCTCTCTCAGACTGAGCTCTTAGGGGGTCTGTGGCCTGTTCTATCCCAAGGTCGTTGAGGCTAAGACACTATTGACAATAAGACAAATCTTTATCTTAGGTGACTCCCAGCGAAGGAAAGATGGCACAATGCCTTAATGATAAGATTTAGTATTGCACAAATCAGTCACAGCCAGCTTTCGTGCTTTGAAATTTCTTTTCTCCGTCTTCAGAGATTGGGCCATGTGCCCACCCTTCACTTGCATTCCTTAGCATTGCATTGGTGGCCCTTTAGCGCATAGTCTCAGTGACAAAGTATATTATAGCATAATTTACTTAGGTGTCCTACAGCACTTGTTCTTGCTTCACAAGAAAATATAGGATTGTGGTCATTCTTCCTCTAATGAATATCTATTTCACTAACATAAAATTTATGTCCCACTGCTCTGTTTCCTTGCTTTTCTATGCATGATAACTTTTTGTTTCAATGCCAAATCATAGCTCTATCATGAAATCATTTATTAGAAAAGCCTTATGGAGGTAAAATTGGCATACAATAAACTGCCTATATTTAAAGGGTACCATTTGATAAGTTTTGACGTATGCATACGAAACCATCATCACAAACAAGATAATAAAACTACCCACCCTCAAAGTTTCTCCTGCCCCTTGGTAATCTCTGCCTCTCACCCATGCTATTCCTCCACTGCCTTGTACAGACAACCAATGACCTGCTTTCTGTCAGTATAGAGCAGTTTGCATTTTCTAGAACTTTATATAAACAGAACCATACAGCATGTACTCTTTTTTGTCTGGCTTCCTTCACTCAACAGTTATTTTGGATTCATCATTGTTGTTGTATCGATACATTCATTCCTTTAAAAATAGCTTTATTGTGATGTTATTTACATGCCATAAAATTCACCAAAGTGTAGAATTCAATGATTTTAAGTATACTTACAGAGTTGTGCAAACTTCACCAAAATCTAATTGTAGAACACTTTCATCACCCCCCAAAGAAATCTTATGCCCATTTACAGTCACTGCCATTTCCACCCCAGCTCTACACAACTGCTACTCTATTTTCTATAGGTTTGCCTATTCTTGACATTTCTTATAAATGGAATAATACAATATGTGGTCTTTTTTCTGGCTTCTTTGACTTAGCATGTTTTCAAGGTCCCTATACTTTGTAATGTGTATCTATGTTTCATTCCTTTTAATGGCTGAAAAATATTCTAATTTATGGAAACAGCATTTAGATTATTTCCACCTTTGGCTATTATGAATGATGCTGCTACAAACTTTTTTTTTTTTTTTTTTTTTTTTTTTTTTTTGCGGTACGCGGGCCTCTCACTGTTGTGCCCTCTCCCCTTGCGGAGCACAGCCTCCAGATGCGCAGGCTCAGTGGCCATGGCTCACGGGCCCAGCCGCTCCGCGGCATGTGGGATCTTCCCGAACCGGGGCCCGAACCCGCGTCTCCTGCATCGGCAGGCGGACTCTCAAGCACTGCGCCACCAGGGAAGCCCCAAACTTTTTTTTTTTTGCGGTACGCGGGCCTCTCACTGTTGTGCCCTCTCCCCTTGCGGAGCACAGCCTCCAGATGCGCAGGCTCAGTGGCCATGGCTCACGGGCCCAGCCGCTCCGCGGCATGTGGGATCTTCCAGGGCCGGGGCACAAACCCGTGTCCCCTGCATCCGCAGGCGGACTCTCAACCACTGCGCCACCAGGGAAGCCCTGCTACAAACATTTTTATACAAGTTTCTGGGCGAACATATATTTTCATTTCTCTTGGGTATAAACCTAGGAATTAAATTGCTGGGTCACTAGTAATACTATGCTTAACATTCTGAGAAACCTGCCAAACTATTTTCCAAAGTGACTGCACTCTTTTACCTTCCCTATAGCAATGAACAAAGATTCCAGTTTCTCCACATCTTTGTCAACACTTGTTACTGTCTGTCTTTTTGATTATAGCCATTCTAGTGGGTGTGAAGTGGTAGCTCATGGTTTTGATTTGCATCTCCCTAATGACTAGTGATGAACATCTTTTCATATGTTTATTGGCCACTCATATAACTCCTTTGAGGAAATGGCTCTTCAAATCCTTTGTCCATTTTTAAATTGAGTTAAGTCATAACTGGCATTGCGTTCTCTTCCTTTCTCTTAGATCACTCCCTCAGGGGAAGCCAACTGCCATGTTTTGAGGACCCTCAAGCATCCTTGTTGGGGGCTTCCTGCCAACAGCCATGATCTGTCTTAGAAGTGGTCCTCCAGTCTTCAGATGATCACAGCCCCACCCAACAGCTTTACTGGACTCTCAGGAGAGACCCTGAGCCAGAACGGCCTAGCTGAGCTGCCCCCCAAGAAACCAAGATAATGTGGGAGTTCCCTGGTTAAGTGGTTCCCTGGTCCAGTGGTTAAGACTAGACACTTTCACTGCCGTGGCCTGGGTTTAATCCCTGGTGGAAGAAAGAAACTGAGATAATAAATGTTTGTTGTTTTAAGCTATTAAGGTTTGTAGAATTTGTTACACAGCGAAAGATTACTAATATATGGGGAATGGGTAAGGGGTGGAGGGTGGAGGAGAAAGTGGCTCTGGGAGGCGCCTCCCACCGCCCTCCTCCAGGTGTGACTGCGGGGCACCCGCAGTAACCCCGAGACGCCTCTTTAGGGCGGCCATCCCGCGTGGGTCCCCTGGGACCAGGAGCAGACAGTGAGGATGGAGGGATGGCGGTCTTGCTGGAAAGCTCTTAGGGAGGAACAGAGCAGGAGCGGTTGCACCCTTGACCAGCCCCTGAGTGGATAGAAGAGCTGCGTCTCCAGGGGCCGTGGCCTCAGTGCCCCAGGCAATGCTGGGTGCCAAGAGCCCAAGAGCCGCCCGCTGGGAGGAGCCCAGGGTGGTAGCGGGGCTGGGCGGCAACCTGGGAACTGAAAGACGTGAGGATGAGGTCCAGACATTCCTCGAGGTAAGTGAAATGATGACCTGGTGCCGGGGCTGCTTCCCCCCTCTCTCCTGTGGACCCTGCAGGCTGGGGAGTGTGAGGGGGCCTCAGCCGGGCACAGGGCTGGCACAGAGGGGCCCTCGCACACTTGGCCACGCGTTGACTGCATTATTTCAGGGTCATCCAGGCCATCATCCCCTGCCTCCAGGTACGGATTTGCCTGGGCTGGCAAGAGGACCAATCCTCCGAGCACAGTCAAGACCCAGATGCCACCTCCCTGCTGGGGACCTGCGGTGCACATGGGCTCCTCGGCTCCTGGTACCACAGGTGAGGGTGGGGGCCGCCTGGGGCCCCTCAGGCCTCCAGTTTAGTCTAGGGCAGGGTTTTCCATACTCCTTAGAGTGTGACCCAGGGATGGGCAAATTTTACATCCCTACACACAGAAATACATTCACAGAATTAAAACCAACGTTTGTGGAACCATATTGCGCTCACAGCGCGTGATGTCCTCATCTATTCTGGTCTGTTCTTTCTAGTCTATTCGTTTGTTCTGTTCTTTTATTCTGTTCTGGTCTATCCTGGAGACAGAGGAGGAGAGGGGCTGTGGGAGGCGGCGGGGTCACCCACAGTCTCCTCACAGGACCCTTCGAGGGAGAGTTTCTTCCGAGGCAAACTGCATCTGCCCTGGGTGAGCCCTCATGTGTCTCCCCCATGGGCCCCGGGCTCTTGGCAGCAGAGACAACACCCTGTTCACCCAGTAGCCCTCATGGCTCCTGGAAGAAACCCAGAATTCTTAGAACCCGCAAGCCTTGGAGAACGCCCCGCAGTCAAAGCCCCCCCCCGGTGTGCAGGGGAGGAAAGTGCAGCTCACGGCAGTCTTTTGCTGTATCTTTGTCATTTCCATATTTAAGCCCTGCCTCCTGGATTCACTGGCCATGGGCTCTGTGGTACTAAAAGTCTTAGGTACTAAGTCTTAGGTTTTTGGAGGTGGCAGCACTGAGGGTACCCCAGATTCTGGGTCTGGCAGGTCACAGGCACCTGAGTGAATGAGAGGCCCATTGCCTGGGGTAGGAGCAGGGCTTTGGAGTCAGTCAGACCTGAGCGCAGTTTTGACTTTGCCTCTCGCTCACTGGCTGTGTGATCTTGGGTAAGCCACTTAACCTCTCTGAGCATCAGTGTCCTTACCGCTAAAACAGGAATAATACTGCCTGTTTTGTAGGATTGTTATGAGGATTAGCAAAAATGTATATAATTTACAATGCCTGGGAACTCAAAAATAGCACTTGCTATATTTGTTGTTAATAGTAATTGTAACACTAACTAGAGGGTCTCAGAACAACTTCATATATGCTGCTATTACTTAGTTTTGGAGGTAATCTGACTGCCATTGTTTTCATCCTAGACAAAAAGGAAATTTTCATAAACATCTAGGGGAGGAAGCAGGTTATATTTGTGAGGAACAGCCTTAGTAATAAAAGGAGAGGAAACACACACACACACACAAAACCAAGAACACAGGTCCTTGCCAAGAATCCACCTGGTTACAAAAGACAGTTGCGTTTTTGGAAAATGAATGGAATGACTCTGGTCCCAGCCAGTGTCCAGCAGTGTGTTGGGAAGACATAGCCCTGGTCTCTGGGGCACTCCCAGTCCATATGCCAGAATAAACACGGTCTGTTGGTAGAGAAGTACAAGATGAGTGGGAATGATGGGCCATGAAAATTCAAGCTGATAACACCTGGGAGCATTCTCTCTTCTCTCGGAGGAACTTTTTCATGAATACATAATTTAGGAAATATAGTTTTGCGGCTTAGAGTTTAAATACTAGACTTGTCGTTTTGCTTTACAAATTGAACGAACTCTTTTTTTTTTTTTTTGCGGTACGCGGGCCTCTCACTGCTGTGGCCTCTCCTGTCGCGGAGCACAGGCTCCGGACGCGCAGGCTCAGCGGCCATGGCTCACGGGCCCAGCCGCTCCGCGGCATGCAGGATCCTCCCAGACCGGGGCACGAACCGACGTTCCCTACATCGGCAGGCGGACTCCCAACCACCGCGCCACCAGGGAAGCCCTGAATGAACTCTCTTAACTAGTGAATCTAATAGGGACTTTAAATTATTCTGATTAGAAAACATATTTTCGGTGAATTAGGGACTTGGAAAACAAAATCATAGCTAGATCAATTATTTGGCTCTAAGTTTGGCTTTTCCCCACATGTCCACTAGATGGCGAGATGGGACCACTCTAGATCCCACTAGTTCCGAAGCGGTTCTTCCCGCACAGGGTTAAAGTGAGGAAACTGCATTTTTGTTTTGGTTTCCTGTACAAAATTTCTTTTCCTTTAAGAATAGAAAGGTAAACACGTTATACACAACTTTTTAAGGGCCCTTTCTAGCACTAAATGAGTGCTAAATAGAGGTATGCCATTTCCCTGTCTGAAGGCCTGAACCCCAGGTGTTTTATCTTTGAGGAAAAAAAACAGTTGATGGTACCAATGAGTGAAAGCTTACCCTAAATCAGGTGCTGTGCCAAGAGCTTCATCTTATTCATTCCGCACAGGGAGACTAGAAGGTGTCACTTTCATTTTGTTTAAATGCTACCATTTTCACGTGTGCACATTTTGTAGGTAAGACCTCTGAGGTAAGAATTTCAAATATGACTACATCAACCAAATGAAGAATCTAAGAGAGTGAATGTAGGGAACTAAGTGAAGCTAAGGAAGCTTGCTTCCAAAGAGAGACCTCTTTGGGGTGCCCAGGTTTTCACTCCTGGCCATGACAGCTAAAGGGACAGAGCTATATACTTCTTGTACAAAGAGGCAGGAAACATCTGGGTAAGTGAATTAGCACAAAGCCTGGTCCAGAAATGAAAATCAGAAGCTGTGGGACCGAGGTGTCTATGATTACAAATGCCAGAAGCAAAGGGGTTCCTTCCTTTCCAGCCTAAGTACACAAATAAGTCAGCACTGGGGCCCTTTATTCAGCATCTACCAGGTGCCAGGCATGGTGCTAGGTGCCCTATGATTTAATCCTCATTTATGCCTCACAATCACCCTTTAACATGGGTGCTGTGAAGGCGGGATGACGTACAAGGCAATTCCACTGAGTCATCAAGATTATTTACTCAGCCTTATCTCTGCAGCCAACATTCTGCTCAAGGAAGTGGTGACTAAAGCAGATTACAGGCCACCGTCCTTCCCATGCAGTGAAAATACATCCATTGCTGAGTTACACAAACTAGTCTCGGAAAAGAAAACCATTCTTTCAGTCTGAGTATTCAAACTTTGGAGCTTTTTGGTAACCAGTCAGCATCTAAATGGAATTCGAATGCATTTCTATGGCATTGGATTCAACAGAGAAAAGCCTTTGAAACATGGAGAGAAATCAACTTCATTCTGGTTGAGATCCACGTAGACAGTCTTTTTAGAAGTGTTTCCCTCTGTGGTTTAGCTAAGCTAAGAACTAATTGAGTTCGCACAGCTGAGAGAAAACTTAAGTATCAGAAAGGAATTTTCCCTAGGTGTTTTATTTATGAATTCATCCATTAAATTTCAACGACTTCCTATTAGAAAACCAGGTTAAATTTGGACTTTATATGTTTAAAGCCTAAGTCAGATCATGACGTTTCTCTGCTCAAACCTTCTAATGCCTCATCATGTCCCTAAAAACCAGTTATCCCAAAGGCCTACAGAACCCTATGTAGTCTGGTTCCCCATTACCGTATTTCTCTCTCTAACCTCATTTGATTTCTTCCTTTGTTTTTTAATACATCAGTTCTACGACTAAGAAGAGATTGCTCTTTGCATCTTCCTGAATTCCCCCACCTCTTTTCTGTTTTCTCCATCAGGAGTCAGCAGATACAGCCTGTGGGTGGACCAAATGCCCATTTTTGTACAGCCCACAAGATAAGAATGGTGTTTACATTTTTAAGTGGCTGGAAAAAAAAAAACTTGGAAAACTACTATCTCATGACATGAAAATTATATGAAGCTCAAATTCCGGTGTCGGTGAATAAAATTTTATCTCTGCTAAGCCACATATTTCCTTGTAACCTGGGGGTCGGTCTTGTGTTAAAGTGGCCACCGTTTTCTCCAAGGGAGCTTTGATGTGGTCTCTCTATCTATGTATTACATAGGTATATAAATATGTATATAGATTATAGTTAGTATAAAGAGGAAATATTAATCCTTCATAATTTTACTATTAATAATCCTAGTGGGGTAACCACAGTAGAGATTTTTGGCATATTTACTTCTAGTCTTTTATATGCACATTTACACATACACAATTATTTCTAAGCCTAGTTTTGAATTTTCATTAAATACTTTTATCTAGAAGAAAACACTATTTCTCACTCTCCTAGATATCCTCACTTCAAAATTACCTTTAAAATTTTAGTTTTTTAGCATACATTATAGGATATATATTTATTTTTGAAAATTTAGACAGTAAAGATAAATAAGGAAAATGAAACTGCCATCAGTCTCCTCACCCATAGATAAGCACCAGTAATTAATAGTTGGTCATACATAAACATTCATATTTAATACCCAGTACCTTAGCCAAACCTCCTTCGAGGTTGCCTGGGTCTACCTCCAAAGCTTCAGTAGATGCAAAGCTCAGCAGACTCTGTATTAGGAGTTGCGTTGTAAATCAAAAACTAGAATACCAAGTAAATCTACTTTGCAGAAAACCTCAGCCAATGCTAAAACAACTGAAAACATGCTCAAATTTGTCTGTCTCTCTTGAGTAAAAGGGAGACAATTCATGACACATATAGGCCAGAGGTTTCCCCGCAAATATATAGAGTAGTACTGTACCTACTATTTTGCAGCCTGCTTTCCCCACTCAGCAATATATCACGAGCAGTTTCCCGTATCATGTTATCATAATTCTTCTAAAATGTGTTTTTTAATAGTTGTAGAACATTTCATTCCAAAGAGTAAAAACATAATTGATTTAGTCTCCTCTACTGATGAACACTCAGGTTGTTTGTAACTTTTAACCTATTCTAATAATCATAAGCATCTTTGGATATTTTTTCCAATAATATAGACGTGGACTTGCTTGGTCACGCTATATGCAGACAGTAAGGGGTTGATGCATGTTTCCACGATTCCTTAGAGCAAGGTCGAATTCTCTCTTTAGTCCACCTAGGTTATTATCATTTAACAAAAAACCTTTGTCAATTGAATAAACAAAGCAATTCTATCTTATTGATATTTTAACTTGAAATTTGTTGATAACTAAAGAGACTGAATATATTTTCATATGCTTATTAGCATTTCTACTTCTTTTGTGAACTGCCTATGTCCTTTGTTTATCTTTTATTTATTTATTTTTATTTTTTTTTCTTTCTCCCTGCAGCCACTTTATTGTTGTTTAAGATTCAAATCAGTTCCTTTGTTCAGCTGGCATATCTTTTATTTATTAATCTGTAAGGACTCATTATGCATCAAGGAGACTAACCTTTTGTAGTATATGATGTGAATATTTCCCCCAGGTTTTCATTTGTCTTGTAATTTTTAAATGGTGTATTCTATCACTCTCTCTCCTTGTTTTATTCTTAGAAACTTCCCCCATCCCCCGACACTCACCCACCAAGATCCCATGAGGCAAAGAGCCCAACAGTCTGTGTTTCTCATCACTATGCCCTACAGCCCTCCATGTAAGGTACAGACGCAGCTGTTGCGTCAACATCGCTTCTATGGGAAAGCCCAAGCCCTTCAGTACCGGGTGCCCAGGGAGTGGAGACCCCCACATAGGTCCTGCTCCCTCCTCACTGCGCTCAGTGGTAGGACTTCTGAAGTTCGGATGACAGTAAAGATGGGGCCGTCAGAGGAACATGAGGCCCTAAGCGAATGCTGTACCAAAACATGCTCACAGATGCCACTCTTGGAGGGAAGCAGAGGTTCATCAGCCTCACTCCCAGGCTGGTGTGACGGCTCCATGTATAAAACAACAGCCTCACGTTACATTGCGGAAGCTTCCTGGGGGTCAGCCCTGAGTGAGCTCTCTACTGCGTCACTCACTGGCTCCTCACAGCAACCTGTGCAGGAGGTTCCAGTGTCCTCACTTTACAGGCGAGAAAACCAAGGCCTGACAGGTCCAGGCATCCCACACTGGCAGCGGCAGAGCCGGTGCAGCCAAGGCTGGGCCTGCTGATGCAAAGCTGAGAGGGTAACTTGTTCTGAGGGCAAAACGTTGGCAATAAACTTAACTGCCCTGAGCCTCAGTTTCTCCACACTTCAGAGCCTTTTGGCACATCTGATGGTGGGGATTAAATAAGACTAGATTGTCTTTACTATCCCTCCTCACTCTTAAGATTATTCTATAAACATATTTCTATTTCTAAAAAACTTTATGAAAAGCAAAATCACACCTTGCTTTTCTTTTCTCACAAGAAAATAAGCAAAGGTCGTAAGATTTTCTGTCCATTTACAGCCTCAATTAACTAAAAACAGTTAATGTGTGACTGCATGTACAATAGGACGGCAAGGAGAAGGAATCAGCGTGGGCTGGAGAGGTCTTGGAGGAGGTGAGATCTGGACTGTCCTGTGTAAGAGATGCCGACTTGTAGCAAGACAGGAGGGTGTTCCAGGAGGAAGGAAACAGGAGCAGGGCTAGGAGTCGTGGCTACACCCGAGGCCTTGTGGGAACCGGGTGCTGGGGCAGGGTCTGGGTGGGAAGCTGGGAGGCAGGGGGAGCCAGGTGGAGGAGGCGGTTGTCACGCCAGGCTACGGTGAGACTCCATGCAGGAGCCGAGGGGAAGGTTCAGGAGACGGAGTTGGCCAACGGGGAAGAGAAAGGTCCAGGAGCCCGTTTCATTCAGCACTGAAGAGGTCCCGAGGGTTCAGACTTAGGAAAACATGTTCTTAGTTGTACATCCTTCTGTTTCGGTTAGGTGTTCCATAACTGCTTAATAAATTCCCAGAACTATAAATGGTAACAACGTGAAACACTGTGGACCCATACAGTGACCATGTTGAAACCAATGTGTTTTTTTGTTTGTTTGTTTTTGCGGTAAGCGGGCCTCCCACTGCCGCGGCCCCCCCCGCCGCGGAGCACAGGCTCCAGACACGCAGGCCCGGTGGCCACGGCCCACGGGCCCAGCCGCTCCACGGCACGTGGGACCCCCCCCAAGACCGGGGCACGAACCCGCGCCCCCCACATCGGCGGGCGGACCCCCAACCACTGTGCCACCAGGGAAGCCCTGTTTGTTTGTTTTTATTTATTTATTTATTTTTGGCTGCCTTGGTCTTCGTTGCTCTGTGTGTGGGCTTTCTCTAGCTGCGGCGAGAGGGGGCTACTCTTCGTTGTGGTGCTCGGGCTTCTCATTGCGGTGGCTTCTCTTGTTGCGGAGCATGGGCTCTAGGCACACGGGCTTCAGTAGTTGCGGCACACGGGCTCAGTAGTTGTGGCTCATGAGCTCTAGAGCACAGGCTCAGTAGTTGTGGTGCACGGGCTTAGTTGCTCTGTAGCATGTGGGATCTTCCGGACCAGGGCTCGAACCCGTTTCCCCTGCATTGGCAGGTAGATTCTTAACCACTGTGCCACCAGGGAAGCCCGAAACCAATGGTTTTTTTAGGCATTAATTTAACAACATGATGAATATAAACACTCCCCTGGTTCTTAGGAGGCCAATGTTGTACTTGAGAATTTTGCTCAGTGGCTGAACTTCCATCTGTTCGTTCCTCTCTTCTTCTGTGTCTCAGTTTCTATCTCTGTGATCATTGGATTTGTTTTCTATTTCTAATATTTTTTGTTTACATAAAAACTATTTCAAGTGCTTTTTGGAAGTAGGTAGAATACAAATAAATTATTATTAAAGTTTCTCTAGATATATGGTCTTCAATATCTCAATCTACTAAATAATAACAAAACAGGTCTTCATACATAAACCCTTTTGGACAGAGGATCTGAAGTCCTTTGTAAATCCAACTTATTAAGCCTAATTCAAGTTAACAATCCCTGCATTTGTATGTATAGCATTTTAAGGATGAAAAATGTGGGAATTTTTTTGGTTAATGTGCATTATTTTATTTGAGCCACAAAAGTCCTGACAGTGAGCTCTTTCTTTCATTCCAAGTACCCAGCACAGCACCTACGGCATAGGTAGACTCCCTACAAGTGCTTATTGAAAGAATGAATGATTGAATTAAGTCAGAAATAACAATTCTGTGAGCAGGAATATGTACTAATCATTATTCCCATTTCACTGAGGAAGAAGCAGTGTTGTGCTGGAGTCATGAGACAGGCTGGGACCTGAGACCTGGGACCCTTCACTGGAGAACTTGCACCTGGACAAACATCTCCCCGAGCAACAGAATACAAAGAAATCTTAAGGGACTAAAGATCAGTGCGTGCATGTGCAGTTGGGGCAAATTATGAACAATAAGATGCAAAAAGGCCAAAAACCAACTGTCACTTCTGAGGTGCCAGGAGCAAGGGTACTATGCATGATCCCTGCAGGCAGCACCAAGGGGGTGGGCAGACCACCTAAGCCACACCTCTGGCCCCACCCAGAGATCCACCCCTACACTCACCTCATTTAAGGGACCAGCCCACGCTCTTTCCAGAAGGAGCAAGGGCACCTGTTACTTGTTTTTGCTCCCTCCTGCTACAGCAAGAGTCCAAATAAAGCCTTGCCTGAATTCCTTCTCTGGCCTCATCAATTTATACTGATTAAAGAGTCCAAGGACGCTGGTTGGTAACAATTAGGACGTGTTCAGGAGAGCCGATGGCATATATTTCTTCCCAGCTCCACTTCCATTAAGTGACTTCATCTTGGCAGCTTGAGATTGGCCACGGTGGCAGTATTTACACCAAGGAAATCAGCAAAAGCTGTAAGTCAGCAACCCTTCCCCTTGAACCCTTGAGAGCCAGTTTTAAAATATTTGCCAGCATACCGCTGAAATTAGGATTCAGACTAGTTAAGTGATTTGACTGAGGTTAAATTGCTGGCTTAGAATTCAAGTCCAGGCTCCTGGCTCTAAGGCCAGAGGCCATTAGGGAAACTGATGCGTCACGGATGAAAGTGGAGCCAGTTTCTGACTCTGCAGCCCAGCTCCGTAAGTGACGGAAACTGTGTCTCTAGGGATGTGAAACACAGCAGGCCCTTTTATAGCAATGATGATGGGTTAGAGTAGGAAGACCTAACTCCTTTAAAATATAATAATGCTCCTCAATCCCTGTGCCATCAGTTCCCTTAGTAAAGACTCAGGGCTTGTCTTTGCCTATTTGTTCATTTGGCATTTTGCTACCTTTATTTTTCCACATCAGTGAATAGAAACCTACCCCATGTGTATCTTATGAAGAAAGTTATTAGGTGTGTAGGTGTGGATTTTGTTGCTGGCCACACTCAGTGGGTTTCAAGGGGCCAACAGTGAGAAATGGTAACGTAACCCAAGTTTCACCTAGGTCTCACATCCGTGCTAAGTTGGAATTTTAAGTCTTTGGACTAGCACTAATCAAGAACTAACTCTCTAAATGTATTCTTTGTGGAGGGATAACCCCAAATAGCCCCTAATCTTTGCCCACGATGTGAGCTAAAGTTCCAAAGCCTACATCACAGCCACAAAACACGGGAAGACAGCTGGTGAGTAGAATTTTGGTTTTTGTGGAGGGGACAAGCAGATTGGAAACCCTCAAATTTGAACTGATAAATGATGTAACAACAATTTTCCACACGTAAAATGTGGGTTATAAATTCAAACTTCGGGTTGTTCCCTTCCTGAAGATAGGACAAGCGATTACCGTCAAATAGGAAATATTTACACTTCCCAGCACCAGTTGCTGCAATGGGTTTCCTGAGAAAAATCTACAAAGTTGAAATTACAAGCTTTCCAATAAATTCTGGGTGATATGTAACTTCTTTTAACATACCTATTTGGCTCCTGGACTGGTTTTAGCAGGGACAAATTTGTTTAACGAGGAACAGGTCATTAGAAGAAGCTAGGGGGAAAAAAAAAGACTTAGAATGTAGAAATCTATGTAGCATTAAGAATTTACAGGTAATTTTATCTTTCTTTTGCCATTCCTGGGCAAGAGCCAAGAATTGTCCTTGGGACTTGAAAGACTAAAAGGTACAAAGTAGTAAAACTGATTTTTCCTGTGGCTTCCCAGAGGATCCTTTAAGTTTAAGTTCATAGCTTTTAAACCTGACACTTTCACCTTTAATACTGATGATTCATGAGACATTTTGAATATCAGATTGATTTTTTAATGAAAACACCAGTCCTTTTTCCTAACTCATATGAAACTATTCAGACTGGAATAAGAGACCTAAAATTTGAGTGTGTTTCCATAGATATGATAAAGGGACACCCAGAGGGGTAGGTTTCATTATAATCCTTTATTTCCCCAACAAGAGGAACCTGGAGTCAGAGTGGAATGATTAAATGACTTCTTTTTTTTTTCTGACAGTCATATAATATCTCCTAATTCTACTCCCCTAGTCTTCCCTTTGGATTACATTATGTCCTTTATGGAACTTTGGGCTTTGATTTTGTTTTGTCCATGACCAAAAGGTGAGATGATCCCTTTACAGTAGGAGAGAACTTTGGATCCCTCTACTGGTGGTTTCTCCAAGTTGCAGTTCTCCACTAAAAGGTTTATGGAGTTTCGTGGGTAACCATCAAAAAAAAATTTTTTTGAGTGAAAATATGTATTGAATATAGTAAGTGTAAATGTTTCTTGATGAAACTTTGTTCCCATGATGTGCATACGAATGCAGAGTCAAGATTACTTTCCAGTGAGCAATATTCAGCACCAGTGGGCTACATGCAGCAGGATGGGATTAGGGTGAGAGGAATGAGGCAGGGCTAAGGAAGTGCAGAGTTGGAGATTGTCTCTATTTAAAAGTTTGATGTTTTGTTCGTCATGGATTTTTTTGCATTATTTTTGATTTTTAAAAAGTATTGTTTAAAATATTTATTTTGATTACTGTGCTTTTTGGTGCCCCCTTAAATTTTGTGCCCCAAACCACTGCCTCACTTGCCTCTCCCTTGCCCTCCCCTGACAGTGGTCAGTGTGCTTTATAGAGGGAATGGAGAGGGCTGGCCAGCCTGGGGAATTCCCGGAGAGGAAGCACATGTGGGATGAGATGGTGAGAATGTGTGTGATGTCTTTTTCTTTCTCTATGAGGCAGGAGGGGAAGTCATCAGCTAAGAGGAGCAGGACAGGCCTTGGGAGAGGGGGAATGATGTAGCATGGCTGGTGAAGAGCCTGGGAGAGGGAGAAGGTCCAGGACAAGTGGAGGACCGCCACACAGCCTTGAGTACTCTGCCCACAGCTGGATATCGCCACTTGTGGTGATGCTGTCTGCCCGGTGCCTTATGTTTCTCCAGCAGCCCGCAGGTGTTGTAGAGAAGACAGGAATGACCCAAGGTCTGGGGTTGCTGGGGTGGAAGGCCAGGAACCAGGGAGAGGAGGGCAAAGGGGCCAGGTGATCCTGCATCTGAGACAGGGAGGCAGGTAGAAGAAAGGTCAGGAGATGGCTGGCTGGACCCGGGGTGTTAGGGGGCAGGCGGGGGCGCAGAGGATTCCAGATGAATATTTAGAGTTTGTGGCTGAAGAGAGAGTGGACTGGAATTTGAAGTTTCAGAAGAAATGCAGTTCTAAGTGAAGCCACATAAATGACTTTCTTGCTGGTAAGTTGTCTTGAGTGTGTGGGAAGTAACGTGAACAAAATGGCACCTACACCATAAAACAAGGGTTCCTTAGGCTTCTGAGTGTTGTATGTCTACTGGATAAGACATAGAAATACAGTTTCCCCAAGATTGGGTGTTGTTAATATATCACAATGATGGCCAGAAACAGTGGTCAAGAAACAAAGGAGTGGACACAAAAATATATGCATTTTTGAATTCAAACCCACTGGTTTCTCTAGTTAACATTACTCAGCCTTCAGGTCTAGATTCAGTGCTGCTTGTCCTCCGGGAAGATGCCTTCCCTAACTCCACCCAACCCCACCTTGAGAGCCCCCTGCGCTCCCGGCACAGCTCTCACTGTTTGCTCCACGTCTGTCTTCCCACTCGAGCGCCAGGACTAGCCTTTACGTCCTGCCTTCCGACTGTCTCCATCTTAATTTTCTTTGTTACCCCATCTTAATTTTCTGACGGACCAGCCCTTTAAGCTAGTTCCTGTTTTTTCTTACTCCTCCCCCCTTCTCCTTCCCCAGAGTTTACTGTTCCAGGCTTCTGCTCAGCTCCCCCACTGGAGAGCTCACCCATGTTCATAGCCTCCATCGTCTCTACATGCAGGGTGCCCACCGGACCTTCAGTCCTGTCTGCCTCCAGGCTCAGATTACCTACTGGACTTCTCTACCTGCTGTCTCTCCAACATCTCAGTCAACGCAGCCTAAAGCCAAACATGACCCCTCCTCACTCCTAACTCAGGAGACCAGTGTTCCCTCTTTTGTCAGGAATGCTTTGTCGACAGGAAAAATCATAAACAGTCTATAACAGGAATAGAAGAGTTTTATTTGAGCGACACGGAGGACTGTGTCTTTCTCAAGGACGTGAAAGCCATTCCTTTGATATGTAATCGTCAGGAAAGACAGAATCCTAATTTTAAGATTGCCAGCTGGCAGACACAACCGGCCTAATCACATTGACACTGACCCACTTTTACTGGGTGTTTTATAATTTTTCACTTCCCTGACTCTACTTGAGCCTCCACCCACTGCCCCTCCCTGTTCCCTTATTCTCCCTTTAAAAGCACCCAGTCAGCTCTGCACAAATCAAGGTGGAGCTCAGCTCTTTTAGCTTCTGTCAGTGGTTACTGAATAAAATCTGTGTCCACTGCTTTAACTAAAATCTGACTTTATCTTTGACACCCGAAACAAAGATTGCTTCTCCTTCTGAGACCTAAGCCCTGTTGATCCTCAGGCTCTTCTGGAATTCTGTGATTCATCCAACCCTCACTGATCTCTGTTCCTCAGGACACCCCTACAGGGCCTGCCGTTGGTACTGCCCAAGTTAACACTGACACGCCTGTCCCTTACAGTGATGTGCTGGGGTTTTTTCTGCAATTTTGTCTTGACTCCAATTAATTGTCTCCAATACTTTGAGGTTGAAGACACTATTAGTTCATTATTTTTCTTTGTGTCTAGTATAAGTATTTACATAGAAAGTACTCACTTGCAGGATGAATTGAAATGCTGGAAATTGCGATAGATTAACTGTAAATTAAAATGCAGTCCTGTCATCGGAATTACAATTTCAACCAATATAATTGGTTTTGCATATGTTTTAGGATCATGAAAGTAGACTCAACAAAGAAATGCGTAATCAGCAGGGGTGAGATAGAATAAACAAGAGGTGACTGTAGGTAAACTAGGTTTGTCCAGAAAAGGTGAAAGGACTCTCTCCTATTTTTTTGAATAGTTGTGAGGCACAGCTCCCAGACTGGGGGTGGGGTCTACCACCCCCTTCCCCAAATTCCTTTACTGTCCTCTTCTTTATACTTCTGGCCACCACCCCCTATTACAAAAGAGGATATAAATCTGTCTCCAGGGCTTCCCTGGTGGCGCAGTGGTTGAGAGTCCGCCTGCCGATGCAGGGGACACGGGTTCGTGCCCCGGTCTGGGAAGATCCCACATGCCGCGGAGCGGCTGGGCCCGTGAGCCATGGCCGCTGAGCCTGCACGTCCGGAGCCTGTGCTCCACAACGGGAGAGGCCACAACAGTGAGAGGCCCGCATACAGCAAAAAAAAAAATAATAAATCTGTCTCCAGTCCAAACACAGATAAACCCAAGTTATGTTCCAAATATTTGCATATTTTCCTCTAAGCAGTTCTTTGTCCTGTTCTCTACTATAGTCTTCCCTGTTTCCTATTTTCAGCAGGCTCTGAAGTCATCTGTAATTTTTATATCCCCTCGGTAACAATACTTTGATCCTTGCCCCCAGATTGCAGATTAAGTCACCAAAGCAGAGAGCAGTGAGGGGTGCCTGAGGTTACATGGTAAATCTGGCCCCAAACGGGGTAGCCCTGGAGTTTCCAACCTGTTGATTGGTCATCCAGCCATGCTGTGGGCACAAAGGAAGCTGTACCCACGGCATTCTTTCCTGGACAGTTGCTGAGTTCACAATCATCATTGGGATCGCTTTGTTTCCTGGAAGCTCAGCATTTTCTTTCTCCAGGTCAGGCAGGCCTGTGGGCCTCTACCCAGTTCCCTCTCCTGCACTTGGAGTAGGAAGCTAGAGGATGTGCTTTATTTATTTATTTTTTTAATAGATCTTTATTGGAGTATAACTGCTTCACAATACTGTGTTAGTTTCTGTTGCACAACAAAGGGAATCAGCCATATGCATACACATGTCCCCATATCCCCTCCCTCTTGAGCCTCCCTCCCATCCTCCCTATCCTACCCCTCTAGGTCATAGCAAAGCACTGAGCCGATCTCCCTGTGCTATGCAGCTGCTTCCCACCAGCCAACTATTTTACATTCGGTAGTGTATATATGTCGATGCTACTCTCACTTCACCCCAACTTCGCCCTCCCACCCCACGTCCTCAAGTCCATTTTCTATGTCTACCTCTTTATTCCTGCCCTGCAACTAGGTTCATCAGTACCATTTTTTTTTTAGATTCCATACATATGCTTTAGCATACTCTATTTGTTTTTCTCTTTCTGACTTACTTCACTGTATGACAGGCTCTAGGTCCATCCACCTCACTACAAACAACTCAATTTCATTTCTTTTTATGGCTAATATTCCATTGTATATATGCACCACATCTTCTTTATCCATTCATCTGTCCATGGACATTTAGGTTGGTTTCATGTCCTGGCTATTGTAAATACTGCTGCAATGAACATTGTGGTACATGTCTCATTTTGAATTATGGTTTTCTCAGGGTATATGCCCAGTAATGGGATTCCTGGGTTATATAGTAGTTCTATTTTTAGTTTTTTAAGGAACCTCCATACTGTTCTGCATAGTGGCTGTATCAATTTACATTCCCACCAACAGTGCAAGAGGTTTCCCTTTTCTCCACACCCTCTCCAGCATTTCTTGTTTGGAGGTTTTTTGATGATGGCCATTCTAACTGACGTGAGGTGATACCTCATTGTAGTTTTGATTGAATTTCTCTGATGATTAGTGATGTTGAGCATCTTTTCATGTGTTTGTTGGCAATCTGTATGACTTCTTTCTTCTTTGGAGAAATGTCTATTTAGATCTCCCCATTTTTGGACTGGGTTGTGTGTTTTTTTGATATTGAGCTGCATGAGCTGTTTGTATATTTTGGAGATTAACCCTTTGTCTGTTGTTTCATTTGCAAATGTTTTCTCCCGTTCTGAGGGTTGTCTTTTTGTCTTCTTTATGGTTTCCCTTGCTGTGCAAAAGCTTTTAAGTTTAATTCAGTCCCATTTGTTTATTTTTGGTTTTATTTCCATTACTCCATGAGGTGGTTCAAAAAGATCTTGCTGTGGTTTATGTCAAAGAGTGTTTTTCCTATGTTTTCCTCTAAGAGTTTTTAGTGTCTGCTTTTACATTTAAGTCTTGAATCCCTTTGGAGTTTATTTTTGTGTATGGTGTTAGGTAGCGTTCTTTTTTTATTTTTAAGTTTTGAATTTTATTTTTTTTATACAGCAGGTTCTTATTAGTCATCAGTTTTATACACATCAGTGTATACATGTCAATCCCAATCGCCCAATTCATCACACCACCACCCTCACCCCCTGCTGCTTTCCCCCCTTGGTGTCCATACGTTTGTTCTCTACATCTGTGTCTCAATTTCTGCCCTGCAAACCGGTTCATTTGTACCATTTTTCTAAGTTCCACATATATGTGTTAATATACAATATTTGTTTTTCTCTTTCTGACTTACTTCACTCTGTATGACAGTCTCTAGATCCATCCATGCCTCAACATATCACCCAATTTTGTTCCTTTTTATGGCTGACTAATATTCTATTGTATATATGTACCACATCTTCTTTATCCATTCATCTGTCGATGGGCATTTAGGTTGCTTCCCTGACATGGCTGTTGTAAATAGTGCTGCAATGAACATTGGGGTGCATGTGTCTTTTTGAATTATGATTTTCTCTGGGTATATGCCCAGTAGTGGGATTGCTGGGTCATATGGTAGTTCTCTTTTTAGTTTTTTAAGGAACCTCCATACTGTTCTCCATAGTGGCTGTATCAATTTACATTCCCACCAACAGTGCAAGAGGGTTCCTTTTCTCCACACCCTCTCCAGCATTTCTTGTTTGGAGGTTTTTTGATGATGGCCATTCTAACTGATATGAGGTGATACCTCATTGTAGTTTTGATTTGCATTTCTCTAATAATTAGTGATGTTGAGCAGCTTTTCATGTGCTTCTTGGCCATCTGTATGTCTTCTTTGGAGAAATGTCTATTTAGGTATTCTGCCCATTTTTTGGATTGGGTTGTTTGTTTTTTCATATTGAGCTGCATGAGCTGTTTATATATTTTGGAGATTAATCCTTTGTCTGTTGATTCGTTTGCAAATATTTTCTCCCATTCTGAGGGTCTTCTTTTCATCTTGTTTATGGTTTCCTTTGCTGTGCAAAAGTTTTGAAGTTTAATTCAGTCCCATTTGTTTATTTTTGTTTTTATTTCCATTACTCTAGGAGGTGGATCAAAAAAGATCTTGCTGTGATTTATGTCAAAGAGTGTTCTTCCTGTGTTTTCCTCTAAGACTTTTATAGTGTCTGGTCTTACATTTAGGTCTCTAAGCCATTTTGAGTTTATTTTTGTGTACTAAGGAATGGTTCTAATTTCATTCTTTTACATGTAGCTGTCCAGTTTACCAGCACCACTTATTGAAGACACTGTCTTTTCTCCATTGTATATCCTTGCCTTCTTTGTCATAGATTAGTTGACCATAGGTATGTGGGTTTATCTCTGGGCTTTCTATCTTGTTCCATTAATTTATGTTTCTGTTTTTGTGCCGGTATCATGTTGTCTTGATTACTGTAGCTTTATAGTATAGTCTGAAGTCAGGGAGTCTGATTCCTCCAGCTCCATTTTTTCCCACTCCAGACTGCTTTGGCTATTCAGGGTCTTTTGTGTCTCCATACTAATTTTAAGATTTTTTGTTCTAGTTCTGTAAAAAATGCCATTGGTAATTTGATAGGGATTGCATTGAATCTGTAGATTGCTTTGGGCAGTAGAGTCATTTTCACAATATTGATTTTTCCAATCCAAGAACATGGTATATCTCTCCATCTGTTGGTATCATCTTTAATTTCTTTCATCAGTGTCTTATAGTTTTCTGAATACAGGTCTTTTGTCTCCCTAGGTAGGTTTATTCCTAGGGGTTTTATTCTTTTTGTTGCAATGGTAAATGGGAGTGTTTCCTTAATTTCTCTTTCTGTTTTTCATCATTAGTGTATAGGAATGCAAGAGATTTCTGTGTATTTATTTCGTTTCCTGCAACCTTACCAAATTCATTGATTAGCTTGAGTAGTTTTCTGGTGGCATATACATTTTCTATGTATAGTATTAGGTCATCAGCAAACAGTGACAGTTTTACTTCTTCTTTTCCAATTTGTATTTCTTTTTCTTCTCCAATTGCTGTGGCTAGGACTTCCAAAACTATGTTGAATAAGAGTGGCCGAGTGGATATTCTTGTCTTGTTCCTGATCTTAGTGGAAATGCTTTCAGTTTTTCACCATTGAGTATGATGCTTGCTGTAGGTTTGTCATATATGGCCTTTATTATGTTGAGGTAGCTTCCCTCTATGCCCATTTTCTGGAGAGTTTTTAGAATAAATGGGTGTTGAATGTTGTCAAAAGCTTTTTCTGCATCTATTGAGATGATCATGTGGTTTTTATTCCTTAATTTGTTAATGTGGTGTATCACATTGATTGATTTGCATATATTGAAGAATCATTGCATCCCTGGGATAAACCCCACTTGATCATGGTGTATGATCCTTTTAATGTGCTGTTGGATTCTGTTTGCTAGTATTTTGTTCAGGATTTTTACATCTATATTCATCAATGATATTGGTCTATAATTTTCTTTTTTGTGACGTCTTTTCCTGCTTTTGGTATCAGGGTGATAGTGGCTTTGTAGACTGAATTTGGGAGTGTTTCTCCCTCTGCAATTTTTTGGAAGAGTTTGAGAAGGATGGGTGTTAGCTCTTCTCTAAATGTTTGATAGAATTTGCCTGTGAAGCCATCTGGTCCTGGACTTTTGTTTGTGGGAAAACTTTTAATTAGAGTTTCAATTTCATTACTTGTGATAGATCTGTTTATATTTTCTAATTCTTCCTGGTTCAGTCTTGAAAAACTGTACCTTTCCAAGAATTTGTCCACTTCTTCATGGTTGTCCATTTTATTGTTATATAGTTGTTTGCAGTAGTCTCTTATAATCCTTTGTATTTCTGCAGTGTCAGTTATGATTTCTCTTTTTTCATTTCTAATTTTATTGATTTGCATTCTCTCCCTTTTTTTCTTGATGAGTCTGGCTAAGGGTTTATCAATTTTGTTTATCTTCTCAAAGAACCAGCTTTTAGTTTTATTGATCTTTGTTATTGTTTTCTTCATTTCTATTTCATTTATTTCTGTCCTGATCTTTATGATTTCTATCCTTTTACTGACTTTGGGTTTTCTTTGTTCTTCTTTCTCTAGCTGCTTTAAGTGTTGGGTTAGATTGTTTATTTGAGATTTTTCTTGTTTCTTGAGGTGAGATTGTATTGCTATAAACTTCCCTCTTAGAACTGCTTTTGCTGCAACCCATAGTTTTTGGGTCATCGTGTTTTTGTTGTCATTTGTTTCTATGTATTTTTTTATTTCTTCTTTGATTTCTTCAGTGAGCTCTTGGTTATTTAGTAGTACACTGTTTAGCCTCTATGAATTTTTGTTTTTTATAGTTTTTTTCCTGTAATTTCTTTCCAATCTCATAGTGTTGTGGTCAGAAAAGATACTTGATATGATTTCAGTTTTCTTAAATTTTCCGAGGCTTGATTTGTGACCCAAGATGTGATCTATCCTGGAGAATGTTCCATGTGCAGTTGAGAAGAAAGTGTATTCTGCCACTTTGGGGTGGAATGTTCTATAAGTAGCAATTAGATCTATCTGGTCTATCGTGTCATTTAAAGCTTGTGTTTCCTTATTTATTTTCTGTTTGGATGATCTATCCATTGGTATAAGTGGGGTGTTAAAGTCCCCTACTATTATTGTGTTACCGTTGATTTCTCCTTTCATGGTTGTTAGCATTTGCCTAATGTATTGAGGTGCTCCTATGTTGACTGCATAGACATTTATAATTCTTATACCTTCTTCTTGGATTGATCTTTTGATCATTATGTAGTGTCCCTCCTTACCTCTTGTAACAGTCTTTATTTTAAAGTCTATTTTATCTGATACGAGTATTGCTACTGCAGCTTTCTTTTGATTTCTGTTTACATGGAACATCTTTTTCCATCCTTTCACTTTCAGTCTGTATGTGTCCCTAGGTCTGAAGTGGGTCTCTTGTAGACAGCATATATATGGGTCTTGTTTTTGTAACCATTCAGCCAGTCTGTGTCTTTTGGTTGGGGCATTTAATCCATTTACATTCAAGGTTATTATCAATATTTATGTTCCTATTACCATTTTCTTAACTGTTTTGGGTTTGTTTTTGTGGGTGTTTTTCTTCTCTTGTGTTTCCTGCCTAGAGAAGTTTCTTTAGCATTTGTTGTAAAGCTGGTTTGGTGGTGCTGAATTCTCTTAGCTTTTGTTTGTCTGAAAAGCTTTTGACTTTTCCATCAAATCTGAATGAGATCCTTGCTGGGAAGAGTAATCTTGGTTGTAGGTTTTTCTCTTTCATCACTTTAAGTATAGCCTGCCACTCCCTTCTGACCTGCAGAGTTTCTGCTGAAAAATCAGCTGATAACCTTATGGGGATTCCTTTGTATGTTATTTTTTGTTTTCTCCTTGCTGCTTTTAATATTTTTTCTTTGAATTTAATTTTTGTTAGTTTGATTAATATGTGTCTTGGTGTGTTTTTCCTAGGGTTTATCCTGTATGGGACTCTCTACGCTTCCTGGACTTGGGTGACTATTTCCTTTCCCGTGTTAGGGAATTTTTGGACTATAACATCTTCAAATATTTTCTCAGACCCTTTGTTTTTCTCTTCTTCTTCTGAGACCCCTATAATTCAAATGTTTCTGCTTTTAGTGTTGTCCCAGAGGTCTATGAGATTGTCTTCAATTCTTTTCATTCTTTTTTTCTTTATTCTGCTCCTTGGCAGTTATTTCCACCATTTTGTCTTCCAGCTCACTTATTCATTCTTCTGCCTCAGTTATTCTGTTATTGATTCCTTCTAGTGTAGTTTTCATTTCAATTATTGTATTGTTCATCTCTGTTTGTTCTTTAGTTCTTCTAGATCTTTGTTAAACATTTCTTGTATTTTCTCAATCTGTGCCTCCATTTTATTTCTGAGATTCTGGATCACCTTTACTATCTTTACTCTGAATTCTTTTTCAGGTAGATTGCCTATTTCCTCTTCATTTATTTGGTCTTGTAGGTTTTTACCTTGCTCCTTCATCTGTGACATATTTTTTTGCCATCTCATTTTTTTTTTTTTTTTTAATGAGTGTTATTGTGTTCCTGTCTTACTTGTTGTTTGGCCTGAGGCTTCCAACACTGGGTTTTGTAGGCATTTGGGTAGAGCTGGATCTTGGTGCTGAGATGAGGAACTCCATGAGACCTCACTCTGATGAATATTCCCTGGGGTCTGAGGTTCTCTGTTAGTCCAGTGGTTCGGACTTGGAGCTCTCACTGCAGGAGCTTCGGCCTCACCCCAGGCTCGGGAACCAAGATCCCACAAGCCGCCTGGGGCAGCAAAAAAAAGAAAGAAAAAGAGAGAGAGAACAATAACAAAGTAAAAAATAAAATTAGATTAGGAAACTAACAGATAAATTAGGAAGAATATAAAAATAAAAATATAGATGAATCAACAACTGGAAGGTACATCAGTACCACAATAGTAAAAAAGAGGAGGGTAAAGAAAAAACAACAAAGGGGAGGGGGAAGGCCTTGGCTGTGGAGGGCGGGGCCTAAGCAAGGGCGAGGTTTGGGTGGTGAGCAGGGCCTATGCTTAGGACCCACAGGGCTGGAAGAGGCGCTAGGGGCTGTGGAGGGCAGGGTTTTAGCTCAAGGAACAGAAGGGGCCCAGGCGTGCCCCCCACCCCTGGTCTCAGAGGACATGGGACCTCACCTGGGAGTCCAGCAGGCTTCCTGGGCTCGAGTGGGCGGGGCAAACGCCTTCCTCTCCTCTCCTGCTCCTCAGGTCTGGGAGGGCCCCTCCCGCCTGCCTCTCCTGATCTCCGGGGACTCCCTCCTATGCCCTCAAGAACCCACGTGCCTGGAGGGGGCCTTGGAGGGCAGGTGACTGGCCTGGGAGCTCAGCAGGCTCCCGGAGCCTGAGTGGGTGGGGCAATCACCCTCTGCTCTTTTCCTACTCCTCCCGGAGGGCCCCTCCCAACCTGCATCTCCTGATCTCCCCTGCCTCAGGGGCGTGGATCCTGTCTGGACTCCACTTCTCTTCCCCCCTCAGTCCCCCTACGTCCTACCAGTTCACTTTGGGGTTCCTCCCGTCTCCTTGGGCATCAGAGTCCCCCACCAGAGGCCGGCAGGTGCCCTAGTTGTGGGGGGACTCTAACTCCACGTCTTCTCACACCTCCATCTTGACTCTGCCTCCGAGGATGTGCTTTAGAGAAGCTTTATGACTCTGTATGAACTGGAAGGGTGGGCCACCTGGTGTGGCCTCCAACAGCAAAGCCAGGGCTGGGGCAATGTTGTTTAGTTGTAATGAATGAATTTAGATCATGGTGTTTTGCTTTGGGGACAGCAAATTAAGCTTAGAGACTGATATTGTCTTTACCAATAGTTTGATTAACACAAGTTCACTACGAGAATTATAATTTCACAAGCCAACAGCATACATGATAACGTCTCTTAATAAGGCAATAAAGAAATAACACTACAAAGATATGATAGATTAATTACACTATTGTTGCAGGCGAGGGGAGATGACAAAGTCCCATTTCACCTGAGGTGTACCTTTTCTCTGAGGTTGGTTCTCGGGAGAGTGGGCTTAACCAATCAGGAGCTGAGGTCCAGCTACTAGCAAACCGAAAGTGAAAAGTTCCCTGTTGCTATAGCAGGTTGCTAGGGAACGAGGGCCCAGGTATAAGCTGCTAGAAGATCCTGGTGGGGCGCAGCAGGCTTTCTGCCACCACCATTAAGAGTCGCCTTTACCACTGCAGGAGCCAATGTCCCAAGGTCTTGATGAAATAAAATTATTTTAAGGCAGGACAAGAAAAAAAATTTCAAACATAAAATTCTCTCCCTGCCACTTTCTGCCACTAGCCCCTCCCTTTAGTGTGCATTGTGCATCTGCACCATACATTAACCAGATCTCCTTAGAAGACAAAAGAATGCCTGCTGGACCAAAAAGAGCAATTTTCTCCCAGTGCCAGCAAGGTAACTCCTTAGGAGAAAATATTCCTTTCCTTTTCCTGTAAGGGGTCACGATCACCCACTAATCACCTTGTATGTGCAGATCTAGACTATAGAAACTATCAATATATTCGTCTGATATATAACTCTTTGTTTCTAAAAGTATTTAACTGTGTTTGACTTCTAACAGGTGGAACAGTCAGTCCTTAGAGATTTCTGAAAGAG
>NW_006796752.1:2650237-2667717 GCF_000442215.2 Lipotes vexillifer | reverse complement strand
GCCTCTCACTGTTGTGGCCTCTGCCGTTGCGGAGCACAGGCTCTGGACGCACAGGCTCAGTGGCCATGGCTCACGGGCCCAGCTACTCTGCGGCATGTGGGATCTTCCCGGACCGGGGCACGAACCCGTGTCCCCTGCATTGGCAAGCGGACTCTCAACCACTACGCCACCAGGGAAGCCCAAAACTCAATTTTTTTTGATTGACTCAACTAATTTTTTATCAACAGTCTTCAGACAGCTAGATCAGCAAAGTTTAGCTTTGCCCAAACCGAAACTCTCGGATTGTCCCTACACATTCTGTGTATTTATAGTCTAAATGTCCCCTCATCCTAGTTGCTTCTTCATGTGTTTTTACTGATAACCCCCCAGCTCATCCTCTCAGCAGCTGAGCTCTGAGTGCTTATTAACCCCACAGATGAGATGATGACATCCTGACACAGCTTATTTCATTCTTATGTGGAAACAACTTTACATCTAAAAACAACTTCCTTTTTGTTTGACTTTGTCATAAATAAGTGGATTAAAACAACTTAAGTCATAAACAAGCGGGTCTGAAATCATATCAAACCAATATACAACACATGGAGAAGCTTTTGCTTTTGGTTGGGAAAGGCCATGAGTGACTATATTTAATTTGGAGGAGTTGAGGTGTTCTTTTGTTATGAAAGAGAACCTGGGCACTCTAAAAGAGTTTACCTTTCCTAGATCTTCCCTCATCACAACAACCCTATCAGTGGGGTTTAGATATGGTTTATGTAAACACTGGCTAAACAATTGAAGTTGCTGTGGATGGGAGGGTTTGGTTTTAAAACTTCCTAACTACACTGAACTGAGGAGAGTGACCAACAGTTCTGATTTGTCCAGGACTGTTGAGTTAGCACTGAAAGTCCTGCATTCCCAGAAGCCGGTACACAAAAAATCCCAGTTTTAGGCAATGAATGCTGAAGGTTGGGGAAAAAGTATAAGTCCATGTGGCAGATGCCCAAATAGCTGAAAGTGACACTATTTTTAGTATCGAGTGGATATGGCATAGATTATGTCTTCCAGAGTTGCTGTTGTTTTTGTTGTTGTTGTTCCTTGCTGCTGATGTTGGCAATCATGATTTGCAGTCACAATAATTGATTATCTATTTGTGCATTACTCTAAGTGATGCAGCTGAAGTGTACAACCTAAATGTATTTGGAGTGTCAGTGTTAGCAGTTGTCTTTGACTTGGCCTATAGATTGACAATTGTGCTTTGTGTTAAGATAGTGCTAGTTTAATTTCGACACTATGAATGTTGTGACAGTATTTACTAAGAGTTCAGATAATGATCATGAGAACGATGACCATACCAAAGCTGGCATGATGTAGACATCACCTTAAAGGAAGGCTAAATGACTGTGTTATTTTAATGACAGATGGAAGGACTATTACAATTGGATTAGGAAATTTAATAACCAAAATAGTACATTCTGTACAATAGATAGAAAAGAATTGGGGATTGGGCATTGCTATTGTTTGAATGTTTGTGTCTCTCTAAAATTCATATGTTGAAATCCTAAAGCCCCGTGTGATGGTATTAGTAGCTGGGGCCTTTTGGTTAGGTCCCGAGGATGGAGCCCTCATGAATGGGATTAGTGCCCTTATACAAGAGGCCCAAGAGAGCTCTATTTTCCCATCTGCTATGTGAGGATACAATTAGAAGTCTTCGACCAGGAATAGGGTCCTCACTTGACCGTGCTGGCACCCTGATTTCAGACTTCCAGCCTCCAGAACTGTGAGCAATAAATTTCTGTTGTTTATAAGCCACCCAGTCTGTGGTATTTTGTTACATCACTGCCAACAGATTACAGCAGGCATGGTAAAGAATTGGATATGAAATCCTGTATGGAGACTGAAAAAACCCAACATCTGATGACTTGGAAGTGCCTAGAAGTGAAGTATTCTGTGAGCAGAGGAGAAAAACCGTTTCCCTTACAAAAGCCCAGGAATAAAGCTACATATAGCCAACTATATTGATCTGATCTTTGACAAAGGAGCAAAGGCAATGCAATGGAGAAAAGATAGTCTTTTCAACAAATGGTGCTGGAACAATTGGACATCACATGGAAAGAAATGAATCTAGACCTTATACCTATCAGAAAAATTAACTCAAAATGGATTACAGACCTAAATATAAAACACAAAACTATAAAACTCCTGGAAAATAACGTAGGAGAAAATCTTGATGACTTTGGGTTTGGTGATAACTTTTTGGATGCAACACCAAAGGCAGGAAAGCTATTGACTTTGGACTTTATCCCAGGCAAAAAAGGAAAGCTATTGAATAATTTATATTTTTATGAGGTCACTCTGGGGGCTGAGTGGTAAATGGATTGGATAAAGCAAGACCAAGGGCAGGGAGGCAAATTTGGAGACCACTGCCAAAGTCTAGATAAGAGAAGGAGGTACAAAGTAATGAGCTAAGCATTACTGGAGAAATATGGTAAGTTTGGTTTTGAACATATTGTAGTGCCAGAGTCATCACACTGAAAACATCCAGGGAGTTGTTGGTCTAATGCTTGGAGGAGCACACAGGAAGCCTAAGAAGAGTGACAAGAGCATAGCAGAGGGTCACATACATAGGAGGAAGAAAAGTGAGAGTGGGGCCCTGGTGGCAGAAGTGTTGTGGAGGAAGCTATTGAGTTCAAGAAAGTAATCAAAGATGTCTTTAGATGGAGATAATGGTTGAATTTGATTCTGAATAAAATCCACATTATTAAGCAGGGCTGTGCAGGCCTTTTGGCAAATTCTGTAGTTATTTATACCTTTCCCTAATACAACACGTTATGTTTGTTGGGTTTTGTCTAATCTTTATGTAGTTCTCTCCACCTGCCTTCCAGTCTTTGTAGGGAACAGATGTTAAGGTAGATGCCATCCCCTACCTCTCATTCTTTAGGATCTCCTTTCAAAAATTTACTTACTGAAAAAAAAAAAAAAGAAAAAAAAACAACAAAAATTTACTTACTGAAGACAGTGGTGACTTTTAATTCATTTGATACTTCCAAGGATTCTGGCATTTGTCTTATTTGCCATATCAGCAGTTTTACGATAAGTTGTGTAAACAAAGGATGTTACACCCTGCAAGGAATTCAGGATGAAGCACTTTGTTTTTTGAATATATGGGTCCCTAGGTAGTTAAGATGCATATGTAAGGAAGAATTTCAATGGCCCCAGATTCTTGCATCTTCCCATATATAGATAAGAACAAAAATAATCATCTTGAGATATTTGGGTTTTTTCTGTATATGTGATTAGCAGTAATCTTTTACCAATATATATGCTTGACTACGTGTATTTCCCAGACAAAAAAATCATATATATACTGGCTCCCCCAATCCCTACGTCTTCAGAGCAGTTCCTCAGAGCTATCTGAAAAGCTCTGGGTTATAGTCCAGGCTATAGTCCTCAGTAAGGTCCCTGAATAAAACTGAAACTCACTGCTTTTACACTGTACATTATTTTCCAGTCGACAGTGGCAAGCATCAGTTCTAGGACTGAGAAAGGACAAGGGTGCTGCTTTTCCCTAGAAATTCATTACCATATATTTTTTCCTATCTGATACCAATCAAAGCAACTGGTGGAATAGTCACTGTCTGTCAGCATTGTTCTTTTGACAAATTATAAACTGTGGTCAAGAAAAAAGATTGCTTAATAAGTAATTTATGAGAAGGAGAAAACAAGGATCATACTCATTCCTTCTGTAATGGAATCTACAATAGCAACTCCATGTTATTGTTATGGAAAAAGAAATTTACTGCTTATTAACAAAAAATTTGCTGTTGAGTAGCTACATGGCATATACAAGGAAATGTTTGCCATACCAGAAGAGGGAGGAATCTTACATTCTAATGCTTCTTTTTTCTCAAAGAAGCAGATAATGCTTAGTAGATAGTACTGATGAAATCTACAGTTGATCAGTCTTTGTGCTACTGCCATGTAGCGGCTAACTTGGAACTATTAAAACTTTTTATGAAAAGCCACGTTCATTGTGTCCTTTGCAATTTTACAACTAGAGTAAAATATTTACTACAGTGCTGTTTTCACCTTTTCCTTTGCAAATATGGAGTTATGGCAAGAAGTACAGATCTTTAAGGAATAAGGACCAAACAACTCTAAAGAAAAAATACTTCATTTTAATTTATTGAAAATTCAATATACAATGCAGCAATTTTTCTGAGATTTAACTGTAGGACATGATTGTTGCTGGTGTTTAGTAAAAGACTCTAGTTTACACTTACCACTAATAAAATGCCTTACTGAATAAAAATGATACCAAACAAAATAAATTCAAATATTTTCTTAAAAAATCATTTTTAAGTTAGTTCCATTCAATCTAATGACTAACACAATAACAGCAAATATACTAGTTTAATATAATTGGCTGTTTTTATACAGCACATATCTTTCAGTCAACAAGTATATTATTAAATGATAGTGAACACTCAATATAACCATGTGTAGAGAACTAGGAGATAAAATTCTAAGATTTACAACCCCATCTTTTTCTTAAATTGAAGTATAGTTGATTTACAATGTTGAGTTAATTTCTGCTCTACAGCAAAGTGATTGTTATACATAAATATGTATTCTTTTTCATAGTCTTTTCCATTATGTTTTATCACAGGATGTTGAATATAGTTCCCTGTGCTATACAGTAGGACCTCATTGTTTATCCATCCTGTATATAATAGTTTGCATCTGCTAACCCCAAACTCCCACTCCATCTCTCCTCTCCCCACCCCCACTGTCTTGGCAAACACAGGTCTGTTCTCTATGTCTGTGAGTCTGTTTCTGTTTCTTAGGTAGGTTCATTTGTGTCATATTTTAGATTCCACATATAAGTGATATTATATGGTATTTTTCTTTCTCTTTCTGACTTCTTCACTTAGTATGATAATCTCCAGTTCCATCCATGTTGCTGCAAATGGCATTATTTCATTCTTTTTTATGGCTGAGTAGTATTCCATTGTATTATATGTACCACATCTTCTTTATCCATTCATCTCTAGGTGGACATTTAGGTAGTTTCCATGTCTTGGCTATTGTGAATAGTGCTGCTATAACCATAGGGGTGCATGTATCTTTTTGAATTATAGTTTTGTCTGGATATATGCCCAGGAGTGGGATTGCCGGATCATATGGTTATTCTATTTTTAGTTTCTTGAGGAACCTTCATACTGTTCTCCATAGTGGCTGCACCAATTTATATTTCCACCGACAGTGTAAGAGGGTTCCCTCTTCTCCACACCCTCTCCAGCATTTGCTATTTGTAGACTTTTTAATGATGGCTATTCTGACTAGTGTGAGGCAGTATCTCATTGTAGTTTTGATTTGCATTTCTCTGATAATTAGCCACGTTGAGACTTTTTTCATTTGCCTGTTGGCCATCTGTATGTCTTCTTTGGAGAAATGTATATTTAGGTCTTCTGCCCATTTTTCGATTGGGTACAAGCCCATCTTTTATAGCTACCCCAACAGTCTAATTCTAAAGAGGATAAAGCCAATGACTTTCCTCACATGAGCTCATGGCTGAAGTTGCTTTGCTATCAAAATCTATATTTTTGATCTGTTATGAGCATTGAGACAAAACTTCAAATATTTCCCCCAAAAGAAGCATGATGCACCTTGTGATTGCCTATTCACCAACAGCAAGCACTACATTCAAAACCATTTCATCCCAGGAATTAAATTAGGTCAGCCACATTCATTGGCATTTCCTCCAGTGTAGTATAGGTAGAAAGGCTCAGTGTCACAAAGAATCTTCTTCTTTTCTTCAATGTTTAAGGCCACAGCCTTCCTCCCAAATTGACTCCCACTGCCAATTCTGAACAAAAGAAAAATTATTAATCAGAATATCACTTATCAAGTACTACATAAAGTACTAAGGATATGAGCTACTTGTTAACCATCAGTGGCTGTTTATTTGCCAAGATTATACTTAGAGGACTTCTAATTGGAGTACTAGATCCTAGTCACAATATCTAGAGAAAAAGAAAAGACATCTTTTGTGGTTAGCTCAAAAAGATTCTTCTGGTTGCAAGATCAGATTCTATCAGGTGGCTTGAGTGTTATTACTTACAGAGCAGATGACAGTATTGTGTTTGGGGTAGTGAAATTAAAGCCCCTACCGAAGTGGGCCAAGAGCAGGTGTCAGCCTGGGACATACATAAATACCAGGGACAAAACAAAAGGAACAGCTGTGTAATCCATTTTGACACAATTTTGGAACTCTAAACTGAAAATATAAACTCTGGAATGTTAACTGTTGTTTAGGACTATGCTGTCCAATGCAATAGCCACTAGCTACATGTGGCTATTTAAACTAAAATGAAAATTTAGCTCCTCAGTTGCATTAATCATATTTCAGTAGCCGCACATGGCCTGTCACTACTGTGTTAGGCAGTGCAAATATAAAACATTTCCCTCACTACAGAAAGTTCTATTGGACAGATTTGATCCAGGACTTAAAACTTTTTCCAGTGTGGGGGAAACCTCTAAAAATTTATTATGGTAACCCATATTTATCACTGCTTTCTGCTCAGGTCACCTCATACACTGTAGCAGATGCCCGAGATGTTTACCACTACAGCTTTCTACTAAAACAGATGATAGAACCAATCAAAAATGTCTTGGCTGGAGCAACTTAAAATACTATATAACCAGTACAAGAGAAAAACAAATATGAAAATACTGACTTGCTCTTTAACCAAACAACATGCTATTTCACTTATGAATCTATGTCCTAAATCAGGCCAGTGCCATGTCTGAGCATCACCTCATTATCTATTCTTACCAACTACTATATTTTTTGACAAGTTATTTTTATATTAGTAGCAAGACATAATTCAATTTATTTAGTGATAAAGCTACTGTAACTAAACCAGGGTCAATATAAATTGCCATCAGAAAATGCTGAGAAAAATCTTAATTACAGAGGAATCACCAAGAAAGCACAAGACATGAGCAACATGACTTAAAAAAAAAAAAAGACTCATGTGTAAGTTAAGACAACCAGATCTAACAGCATTATTGATTTTCCCTTTGAATATCTACTCTATAGGGTCCAAAATCTGGGCTACATTTCACATTGTTTTCCCACTGTGTTCTGTTTAACCACGAATATTTCCAAGTACAATTTAAATACAACTTACGTGTTACTACATTTCCTGATTCAAGCTTGTCTGGCTGACAAAATCATACTTGAAAAGCAACACATGAATTTACTTTTCCAGAATAAAAGCAAGTAATTCAATGAAGATGACAAATACTCAACTGAAAATATAGTTTTCATAAGTAGTGGGCAAGTCATAGTTTATAACCATAGACATTAATTGTACATAAAAATCATGAGCCTGAGATATGATAATATCTATTCAAATTCTGATTCAAAAAGCAACTTCTATACAATCGTTCAGGGCACAAAATAGTAACGAACTGCATATATATCACACAGCTCACTGGAGTATGGTCTTTATTCCCCCACGTAGCTTGAGCTGACAAAGATGATGAAAAATCTTCCCCTTGAAACCATCTTTTAGTAGGTAAATATTGTAATTAAATTAAATGCCAGTAAGTCAGTAGTAATCAAAATGCCGTTGGTCCCTTATCTGAATTCCCTCTTGGTAATGCCTCTTTCTTTCTGTCACCACCTGCAAAATATTAATAAGCCTTAACTCTCAGGAGTCATTTGTTGAGTCAGGGTTTAAATTGGTACATGTGTATGAGACCATGCATCCCTGGCTGCTACAGCACCATGGCTAACAGGGCTTGAAAGGAAACAGTCTTATTTTGAGCAGGGGACAAAGACAATGCAGCACTTCATGGCTACATTGTAACTAGATCCTGCTTCAGTTTTTAAGGAAATAATTAGAAATTAACAATGTCTTAAGTAGCAATACTAGGCAAGAACAGCTCTTGCCACATCAGAACTGAAATTCCTGGCATGCGTTTTCTCAGAGCCAGTCTACCCTTTGTCTGTGTTCTGAAAAAGAGCAGCCTGTTTACTGGTCGGTCTCTCATATGTCACAAAGAGCATACAATTCGTTCCCTACAGTATTTCAGAGACGAAAATGTTAATTCAGATCAGAGTCAGAATAAAAAGCCATTTGACTTCTCCATCCCTACCATTGGAAGGAACCAGTTAGAGAAATTCATTCTATTAATTCTGCCTAAATTCTATACCAAATCTTAGAACAAAATACCCTGGAGTTACCTGCAGTTTTTCTACTATCTGGTATGGTTGTTTTTTTCCTTGTGTTTACTCTGTCAGCTTTATTACAAGCACTAAGACACTACAGATACTAGTTACAGCAATTTTAGCACAGAGATTAAATAAGAAGGTTAAAAAAATAATCCTGGCTATAATTTTTATGTATATCAATTAGAAAAACATTACCCTCTTCCAAAATTATTATAAGATATTGACCTTTTCAAAGGTCAGCTCTTCTTTCTTCACTAGAATTTGAAATGGATTTCTCAGGAACTTTTTGAGGTCTTCAGCATATCAATTGGCATTAAGGCAGAAAGCAACACAACCTTAAAAAAGAGACAATGACTATGTTGACATATAAATTATAACAGTTTTCATAATAATACTTAGAGAAATAATGTTTGAGACCAAGCGTCCCTGTCTTACTACAGAACTGAGCTAGACAGAGATTGTAGGACACAGTTGCTTTCGGCAGAGGAAAGGACAATATAGCACTTTACAGCTATATTGTAAAAATGAACCCAACCTGCCAGCTGCAGAAAAGTCACGTGCACACCTGAGTCCTTGTATTTGATTTCTGGTAAATCTCGTGGATTTGACCTTTAATCCTTTGGCTCAATTAAATTTTTACTGGCTTCATCCAAAATAAGCATCTTGATCCATTTTGGAAAGCGAAAAAAAAAGTCTTACTTAAGAGTGGGTTGTGCATAAAGACTTCCTTCCAGAGACTACAGTACAGAAGGAGAGGGGGGAAGAATAAGTTTATGTGAAGAAACCTGACAAACTACCTCAGCCAGGTGATCAAGGTCAACATCAACAGTAATAACCTTCGATAGAATGAGATGAAAATGTTACTTTACCTCTGTGGTCTTCCTCCCCAACACCCATAACTACAGTCTAATCTTGAGAAAAACATCAGACAAATTCCAACACAAGTGCATCCTACTAAATATCTGACCAGCGCTTCTCAAAATGGTGAAGGTCGGGCTTCCCTGGTGGCACAGTGGTTAAGAATCCACCTGCTAATGCAGGGACATGGGTTCGAGCCCTGGTCCGGGAAGATCCCACATACCGCAGAGCAACTAAGCCCGTGCATCACAACTACTGAGTCTGCACTCCAAAGCCCGCGAGCCACAACTACTGAGCCCGTGTGCCACAACTACTGAAGCCCACATGCCTAGGGCCCATGTTCCGCAACAAGAGAAGCCGTCGCAATGAGAAGTCCATGCACCGCAACAAAGAGTAGCCCCTGCTCGCCACAACTAGAGAAAGCCCACACATAGCAATGAAGACCCAATGCAGCCAAAAATAAATAACTAAAATAAATAAATTTTTTAAAAATGGTGAAGGTCATCAAAAAAAAGGGAATATTTGAATAACTGTTACAGCCAAGAAGAGCTTAAGGAGACATGACAATTAAATGTCATGTGGTATCCTGATTGGGATCCTGGAATAGAAAAAGAACATTAGGCGAAAACTAAGGAAACCTGAATAAATTCTGGACTTTAGTTCATAATAATGTGTCAGTGTTGGTTCATTAATTTTAACAAATGTGCCATACTAATGTAAGTTGTTAACGCTATAGGAAGCTGGGAACTCTCTTCTCAATTTTCCTATAAATCTAAAACTGTTCTAAAAAATAAACCCTATTAAAGAAAAGTATTAGTATCACCTCTAGATATTCATGCATGGCAACTGGCTTAAACAATTAGGATAATTATTTTCCCTCCCATAACCCAAATATCACTGGTTAAAAAATACCCTAGGAAAAATATGGCAATACTTACAATGATATATTCTATTTAACATATCAAATGGTCTCCCTGGAATACCAGGACATTGTGTGCCCCCTCCTCCACCAGCCTGAAGTTTTTGCATTTTATTTTGAACACTGGTTCCACACAGTGCAGGCATGACAAGTTGCTCCAACGTAGTAGTATCCAAGTGCCCGAACAACCTTTTGGATATAAAAGTCAAAAGCTTAAATTATTATGTTACACAAATAAAGGCTCCATCAAATGACTTTCAAAGCACATGGCTAAATGCTAAACTGTTCATATTTAGTTTAAAATTCTGGTCTGCAAACAGCTTTTATGCAGCACAATGCAGAATCACTTCCAAGCTTACAATGCAGACAAATTAAACTGCTTCAAGATAAAATCCCTTTAAGCATCTCATTTAAAAAAATTTTTTTATTGGGGTATAGTTGATTTATAATGTTGTGTTAGTTTTAGGTGTACAGCAAAGTGGATCTGTTATACATATACATATATGCACTCTTTTTTAGATTCTTTTCCCATATAGGCCATTACAGAGTACTGAGTAGAGTTCCCTGTGCTATACATAAGCATCTCATTTTATTTAGATTTTTGTGCCTTTTCAAACTTGGGATCCTTAGTTTCCTAGAGATACCAGCTAGATAATTAAAGAGCAAACAGTTCCTACATTTTTCTTTTACATGTAAGACATGTAAGTAGTGAAATAAGCTCTACATTTACAGCTCCAAGGCAAATTGTTCTGATATGTATTCCTTGATTATCATTCGCTTTAAAAATAAATATCTTTACAATAGGAAGCTTATACAGCCCTAATCTTAATAAAGCCTAAAGCTTTGCTAAGAAAAGCTTTATTTCATAGCTAACATAGCAGTAAGCTTTGAAAACAGACAGCAGGCAACAGATGTATCACAAATGACAAAGATTCCCAACTAATTACAGAGACTGCATTTTTCATGTTGCAAAATTGCATTTAAACTTAACAATAACACAAAGTGCATGGATCCTGAAAGAAAGAAAGCTTTAGTTTCTCAGTCTACTGAGTATAGCCCTGCAAACCATAAATGCAAGCCTAGTTCTAGTTTAATTTGAAACAAAACCAAAAACTCTATGCATGCATGGACAATAGTTTTTAAAAAGATTCTTTACACTAAGTCATAAGCTGTTCTTCACTTTTGTAAAACCTGAAGCATCTGGGAATTTATGTCCCCCTGGGGGAAGCCCTACATCAGTGACCGAAGGTGGATATACCAGCTTGCTGGCTCCCTAGTGAGGACAAGGGGGATATTCACCAAAGAAACTGGCCTACATGCTCAGTGATTGACACCATCCTCTACTGTTGTGTTTCAGTATCAAGTAGAGTTCTCTATTGTGGATGCATCATGAATACCAAAAAACACTTCATCATCTCATCTTATTAAAGTCATGAAAGACTAAAAATGAGGACTTGTTCCAGAATGAGGCAGATCAAAGAGACATGACAACTAAATTCAACATGTGATCCTGGATTAGACTATAGACTACTAAAAAAACAGCTTTTCTTTTCTTTTCTTTTCTTTTTTTTTTGCCCCGCCCCTAAACCAGTTTTTCTTTTGGTAAAATGTACATTAATTGGACAACTGGCTAAATCTTAATAAGTCTGCAGATTAGATAATAATATTGCATCAAAATTAATTTCTTGATTTTGATAACTGTACTATGATGTAAGAGAATGCTATTTTATACATATTTTTAAATGCGTGTCAATCTGTCTCCTCATTTGGCATAGCACTTTTCCTTTTTCGCTACAATTTCTTCCTTCATTAAGAGAGGTATCAGTTTCTAAACACTGGGATGAATGTTTATAATGGAGCCTCTACACCGTTTGTTTTTGGTGTGTTATCACAAGTCTGTTAATCAATGTTCCAAAGTTCTATGGGAAATGTGGGTTCAACACTGTACCTTCAAATCACTGAAGGATTTGCAAATGATATTTTATCATTTTCTAGTATAGTATATAACCTGGCTTTAAACTCTCTTATTTCACACTTTCAGTAAGTTTTAACACCATATTTTCTATCAAGTTGATACGTAGCTGTTATCATCTACTATTTTAAGACCACCATGTCTACTCGTCACTGTATAGATCATTATGAGGGCTAAGATTTATGTAATATAAAAATAGGAGTACTGTGTCAAAGGAGAAATGAAACTAAACTGTCACCCAGTTGAAACCAGACTATCAAACCTATGCCTCTGGGCATAGGAGGGAGGCCGGGGAGATCGGGAGGGGCCCCCCCAGGGAGGGGCCCTCCCAGACCAGAAGAGGAGAGGAGGGTGTTTGCCCCACCCACTGGAGCCCAGGAAGCCTGCCCCCACCCGCCGGCTTTTTTCCCCTCCTCCTCAACACATTAAAAGGATCATACACCATGATCAAGTGGGATTTATACCAGGAATGCAAGGATTCTTCAATATATGCAAATGAATCAATGTGATACACCACATTAACAAATTAAGGAATAAAAACCACATGATCATTTCAATAGATGCAGAAAAAGCTTTTGAAAAAATTCAACACCCATTTATTATAAAAACTCTTCAGAAAATGGGCATAGAGGGAATCTACCTCAACATAATAAAGCCCATATATGACAAACCCACAGCAAACTTCATTCTCAATGGTGAAAAACTCAAAGCATTTCCACTAAGATCAGGAACAAGACAAGGATGTCCACTCTCGCCACTCTTTTTCAACATAGCTTTGGAAGTCCTAGCCACAACAATCAGAGAAGAAAAAGAAATAAAAGGAATACAAATTGGAAAAGAAGAAGTAAAACTGTCACTGTTTGCCTATGATGTGATAATATACATAGAAAATACTAAAGAGGCCACCAGAAAACTACTCGAACTAATCAATGAATTTGGTAAGGTTGCAGGATACAAAATTAATGCACAGAAATCTGGCATTCCTATACACCAACAATGAAAAATCAGAAAGAGAAATTAAGGAAACACTCCCATTTACCACTGCAACAAAAATAATAAAATACCTAGGAATAAACCTGCCTAAGGAGGCAAAAGACTTGTACTCAGAAAACTATAAAACACTGATGAAAGAAGTCAAAGATGACATAAACAGATGGAGAAATATACCATGTTCCTGGATTGGAAGTATCAATATTTTGTAAATGACTATACTACCCAAAGCAATCTACAGATTCAATACAGTCCCTATCAAACTACCAATAGCATTCTTCACAAAATTAGAACAAAAATTTTTACAATTCATATGGAAACACAAAAGACCCCAAATAGACAAAGCAATCTTGAGAAAGAAAAATGGAGTTGGAGGAATTAGGCTCCGTGACTTGAAACTATACCACAAAGATACAGTAATCAAGACAGTATGGTACTGGGACAAAAATAGAAATATAGCTCTATGGTACAGGATAGAATGCCCAGAGATAAACCCATGCACATATGGGCACCTAATTTACGACAAAGGAGGCAAGAATATACAATGGAGAAAAGACAGCCTCTTCAATAAGTGGTGCTGGGAAAACTGGACAGCTACATGTAAAAGAATGAAATTATAACACTACCTAACACCATACACAAAAATAAACTCCAAATGGATTAAAGACCCAAATGTAAGACCAGACACTATAATACTCTTAAAGGAAAACATAGGAAAAACACTCTTTGACATAAACCACAGCAAGATCTTTTTTGACCCACCTCCTAGAGAAATGGAAATAAAAACAAAAATAAACAAATGGGACTTAATTAAACTTAAAAGCTTTTGCACAGCAAAGGAAACCGTAAACAAGACAAAAAGACAACCCTCAGAATGGGAGAAAATATTTGCAAATGAAACAACAGACAAAGGATTAATCTCCAAATTATACAAACAGCTCATGGAGCTCAATATTTAAAAAAAACAGGGCTTCCCTGGTAGCACAGTGGTTGAGAGTCCACCTGCCGATGCAGGGGACACGGGTTCATGCCCCGGTCCAGGAGTATCCCACGTGCCAGGAGGAGCGGCTGGGCCCGTGAGCCATGGCTTCTGAGCCTGAGCGTCCGGAGCCTGTGCTCCGCAACTGGAGAGGCCATAACAGTGAGAGGCCCACGTACTGAAAAACAAACAAACAAACAAACAAAAAATCCAGTTTAAAAATGGGTGGAAGACCTAAATAGACATTTCACCAAGGAAGACATACAGATGGCCAAGAGGCACATGAAAAGATGTTCAACATCACTAATTATTAGCGAAATGCATATCAAAACTAAAGTGAGGGATCACCTCACTCACGCCAGTCAGAACGGCCATTAACAAAAAATCTAGAAACAATAAATGCTGGAAAGGGTGTGGTGAAAAGGGAACCCTCTTGCACTGTTGGTGGGAATGTAAACTGATACAACCACTATGGAAAACAGTATGGAGGTTCCTTAAAAAACTAAAAATAGAACTACCATATGACCCAGCAATCCCACTACTGGGCATATACCCTGAGAGAACCATAATTCAGAAAGAGACATGTACCACAACGTTCATTGCAGCACTAGTTACAATAGCCAGGACATGGAACAAACCTAAATGTCCACTGACAGATGAATGGATAAAGAAGATGTGGCACATATATACCATGGAATATTACTCAGCCATAAAAAGAAATGAAATTGAGTTATTTGTAGTGAGGTGGATGGACCTAGAGTCTGGCATACAGAGTGAAGTTAAGTCGGAAAGAGAAAAACAAATACTGTATGCTAAAGCATATATATGAAATCTAAAAAAAAAAAAAAATGGTACTGATGAACCTAGTTGCAGGGCAGGAATAAATAAAGAGGTAGACATAGAAAATGGGCTTAAGGACGTGAGGTGGGAGGGTGAAGCTGGGGCGAAGTGAGAATAGCATCAACATATACACTACCGAATGTAAAATAGTTGGCTGGTGGGAAGCAGCAGCATAGCACAGGGAGATCGGCTTGATGCTTTGCGATAACCTAGAGGGGTAGGATAGGGAGGTTGGGAGGGAGGCTCAAGAGGGAGGGGATATGGGGACATGTGTATGCATATGGCTGATTCCCTTTGTTGTGCAACAGAAAATAACACAGTATTGTGAAACAATTATACTCCAATGAAGATCTATTAAAAATATATTTAATTATTTAATGATTTATGCCAAAAATCCACATTTACTAAAAGTCAAAGTATAATGGCTAATCATAGTTAAAATTAACTAATTTCAATGTCCCAGGCACTAGACAAGAATTTAATACAACAATCCTATGACGTGGATACAGTTATTATCATTTCTATTTTAAAGAGGAAATGGAGGCCCAGAAAGATTACATAACTTGCCTACTGCCATCAAAGTGGCGAAGCTAGGCTTTGAACCCAGGTGTGTCTCATTCCAGAGTATACTTCACTGCGTTAATCACTACCTTGACAGTTTAATACAGTTTCTTCCCCCAAATATAAAGTAAACGCCACAGCAGAGAACCTGAATATAAAACAACTCTCCAGCCCCTCTGAAAGATAAATTTGCTTTTGTTAAGTAGATTCATCCCAACAATTATAAGAGCTCCCCAGGAATCTTTCTTTGAATTGCACACATGAGAGGGAGTGTCCCCTGCATCGGCAGGCGGACTCTCAACCACTGCGCCACCAGGGAAGCCCTGAAATTGGCTTTTAAAGTGTCCTGGCCCCATTACTTACTGGTTGCATAACCTTGGATTACACCTTTTGGGTTTCATCGGAACACGGATTATAACACTCCCCATACAGGGAGTGCTATGAAAGGACACTGTAAATGGTTAGGAGGTGTATAAATGTTATTCTTGCCTAGCATTGCCAGATAAAAAACAGGACGCACAGTTAAATTTCAGAAAAATAAAAAATAATGTTTTATATTTTAATTTTATTTGATATCAGAGGCATATTTTTACTAAAAAAAATTGTGTTGTTTTTCTGAAATTTAAATTTTAGCTAGCATTCTGTATTTTTATTGCTAAATCCGGCAACCCTATTCTTGCCCGCATAGGTAGGGGAGCACGGAGGATGGCAGGCCCAGCTCCCTTCCCCCCACCCCCACCCCCAAGTGGAGAAAAGTGGAGGAAAAAAAGGCAAAGGGCGGGCTGAAGAGTGAACCTAGGGAGGGGGAAGAAAGGGAAGGGCTGGGTGTAGGAGGACTCCTTCTCAGGGGTGGGACTGAAAGCAGAATCCCCTGACAAGCAGATTCTACCGAGCCTCCGGTACCTCCGCAACTCTTTCACAGCTCAGGCCGGCCAACACCCCACGCCCCCAACCCTGGGCAGAAACACAGCCGTCCTACCACCCACCGTTGTCTCGGCAGCGGCAGCGGCAGCAGCAGCAGTGGACTCTGGACTGGCTGCCACTGGTTCCTCTCAGTCGCCACCAGCAGCACCGACACCACAGAGGCCGCCGCCATGTCCCTGGAGCCCGGACGCTTGTTGAAGTGCCGCTGCGTCTCAGATGTCACCCAAATCGTCCCTGCATACCGTATAGAAGTCTCTTGTCCTCCTCTGGCCTCCGTCCAGTCCGAACCAAGAAATAGCCAATCCGAGCGAGGCATTCGGGAGGGGGCGTCACCACTAAAACCAATCAAAGAACAGAGCAGAGCTGCAATAGCGGCGATTGGCCAATCAGGCTGCGTGGGGTGTGGTCCCTGTTTCCTCCGCCCCTTGGGCTGGGATCCAACTGGGGTAGGGGCATGCTGTCCTTAGCCTCCTTAGGTTGCCTGCGTGTGCCGTTGATGTTTCCTTCTGTGGGGTTCTTTTCCTCTCATGGGTTCCAGGGCGAAGAGCCCTTCATGACCTTTATTAATCTTTAGAGTTTTCTGAGGGGAAGAAGAAAGGGGAGCTGTCCTAAGATATGAAAGGGTGTGGGGTAAGAAGAATACAAAATTTTATAATGTTTTCAAAAATGTGAAAACAGGTATTTTTAAAAAATCCTCCTCTTAATCGTCTCAAAATTGAAATTACAGAATTTTAAGATAGACTTAATTTGTTTCTATAATGCTATTTTAAAAAATTGAGATATAATTGACATAGCGTTGTGTAAGTTTAGGCTGTACAACCTGTTGATTTGATACCTTTATATATTGCAATATGATTACCGCCATAGGATTAGCTAACAACCCTTTCACATCACATAATTATAATTTCTTTGTTTGTTTATTTATTTTTGGCTGCATTGGGTCTTCGTTGCTGTGCGCGGGCTTTCTCTAGTTGTGGTGAGCAGGGGATACTCTTCATTGTGGTGCGCGGGCTTCTCATTGCGGTGGCTTCTCTTGTTGCAGAGCATGGGCTCTAGGCACGTGGGCTTCAGTGGTTGTGGCGCATGGGCTTAGTTGCTCTGTGGCATGTGGGATCTTCCTGGACCAGGGCTTGAACCCGTGTCCCCTGCATTGGCAGGCGGATTCTTAACCACTGCACCACCAGGGAAATCCTTATTATTTCTTTTTTTTTTT
>NW_006796752.1:2627127-2650151 GCF_000442215.2 Lipotes vexillifer | reverse complement strand
TTGCGGTACGCGGGCCTCTCACTGTTGTGGCCTCTCCCGTTGCAGAGCACAGGCTCCAGACGCACAGGCTCAGCGGCCACAGCTCACGGTCCCAGACGCTCCACGGCATGTGGGATCTTCCCGGACCGGGGCACGAACCCGCGTCCCCTGCATCCGCAGACGGACTCTCAACCACTGTGCCACCAGGGAAGCCCATTATTTCTTTTTTGATGAGAACATTTAAGACCTACTCTCCTAGCAACTTTAAAGTGCATGATACAGTATTGTTGACTATAATCACTAATGCAGTGCATTAGATTTCCAGAACTTATTAGTCTTCTAGTTGCAAGTTTGTAGACTTTATTTTTTACAGCAATACTGAGCATAAGGTAGAGCTTTCCCCTTCCCCCACGCATGCATACCCCCTCCCCAATATTAATATCCACCACTAGAGTGGTACATTTGTTACAATTGATGAACCTACACTGACACATCATAATCACTGAAAGCCCTTAGTTCACATTAGCCTTCACTGTTTTTTTTTTCTCCTTTATTTATTTATTTATTTGGCTGCGTCGGGTCTTAGTTGCGGCACACGGGGTCTTCGGTGAGGCGTGAGGGATCTTTCTTTGCAGCACTGGCTCTTTGTTGTGGTGTATGGGCTTCTCTCTAGTTGTGGAGTGTGGGTTTTCTCTCTCTAGTTGTGGCACATGGGCTCCAGGGCGCATGGGCTCTCTCGTTGAGGCTCAAGAGCTCAGTAGTTGTGGTGCGCAGGCTTAGTTGCCCCGCGGCACGTGGGATCTTAGTTTCCCCACCAGGGATTGAACCCGCGTCCCCTGCACTGGAAGGTGGATTCTTTATTACTGGACCACCAGGGAAGTCCCAGCCTTAAGTCTTCGTGTTGTACTTTCATGGGTTTGGAAAATTTTATAATGATATGTGTCCACCATTATAAATCATAAAGAGTAGTTTTACTGCCCTAAGAATTGTCTGTGCTTTGGCTATTCATTCCTCCCTCCCCAATAATCCCTGGCAACCACTGATCTCTTTACAGTCTTTATAGTGTTGCCTTTTCCAGAATGTAGTGTAGTTGGAATCATGCAATAAGCAATCTTTTCAGATTGACTTCTTTCACTTAGTAATATGCATTTAAGTTTCTTTTTTTTCATGGTTTGATAGCTCATTTCTTTCTAACACTGGCTAATATTCCATTGTCTGGATGTGTCACAGTTTATCCATTTACCTACTGAATGACAGGTTGCTTCCAAGTTTTGGCAGTTGTGAATAAAACTGCTATAAACGTGTAGGTTTTTGTGTGGACATAAATTTCTAACTTTTGGATAAACACCAAGGAGCACAATTGCTGAAATGCATGGTAAGAATATGTTGAGTTTTTAAAAAATCTGCCAAACTATCTTATAAAGCACAATTTTCCAAATTATTTGCAATCCCACCAGCAATTAATGAGAGTTTCTGTTGCTCCACACCTTCACCAGCATTTGGTGTTGTCAGTGTTTTGGATTTGGGCCATTCTATTAGGTGTGTAGTGGTATGTCATTGTTATTTAGTTTGCATTTCCCTGATGACATATGATGTGGAGCATCTTTTCATATGCTTATTTGCCATCTGTATACCTTGAGGAAGTGTCTGTGAAGGTCTTTAGCCCATTTTAAAAATCAGGTTATTCTTACTATTGAGTTTTAAGAGTTCTTTGTATATTTTAGATAACAGGCCTTTATTTTTTAAACAGAGAGATATGTTTTTCATAACTATTTTCTATCAGCCCATAGCTTCTCTTTTTTTTTCTCTTGATAGTATCTTTCACACAGCAGAAAGTCTTAATTTTAATGAAGTCTATCTTGTCAATTCTTTCTTTCACGGATTGTGCCTTTGGTGTTGTACCTAGAAAGTCTTCACCAAGCCCTAGGTCATCTAGATTTTCTCCTATGTTATGTTATAGGAATTTTATAGTTTTGTGTTTTACATTTAGGTCAGTGATTCATTTTGAGTTAACTTTTCTGAAGGGAAGAAAATTGTGGTTTGCAGTCTAAGAATTTTGAAGAGCTTCGCTCTAGGCCAGTGGTGGTCCCAGGACCAGCAGCATCCGTAATCTTGTGTACTTGTTAAAAATGCAAATTCTCAGGTCTCATTCCACACTACTGAATCAGAATCTCTGGAGATGGGGACCAGGAGTTTGTATTTTTAAAAATCACCTGGGGGCTTCCCTGGTGGCGCAGTGGTTGGGGGTCTGCCTGCCGATGCAGGGGACGCGGGTTCGTGCCCCGGTCCGGGAAGATCCCACATGCCGCGGAGCGGCTGGGCCCGTGAGCCATGGCGTAACATGCTACAGTGGTCAAAGAAGCCTTTCCCAACTTCAGTACTCCTCCCTGCTCGGGACTTCTGAAGTACCTGAACAGTTGAGAGACAGAAAAGGAAAGGGACAGGGAAAAGGAATTTGAAGTGGAAGAACAGTGACATGGACTAAAATGGAAAAAACAGTAGGAAAGTTAGAAGAAGAGTAAGTAGTTCGGGTTATCTGGAGCCTAAAGTATACAGGTTGGAAAAGGTAGGTTCTAGAAAATGATGCTACCATTTTTAGAGTATCCTGTACACACTAAGCATTCAATAATGAGGATGGTTTATCTAACAAATTATTGTCACATGTGCTGCACAGTCAGTCACCAGTAGTGAGGGGGGCACTGGGCCATTCTTCCTCAGAGGAGGGAGAAAGCAGAATGCTACTCAACAGTGGGCTGCCTGCCTTTCCCAGAGCATCTAACCCAGAAGCTGCAACAAGAGACACGCCAGGAAGGGGGCAAGGACGCTAGGAAGCATACTACCGGTAGATCTGGTAGGCTCCGAACACTACATCATTTTATGGCAGGTTCACTCTAATAGGCCCCAAAAAGATTAGTATTATAAGCAATCTAGTTTTTCATGCACTTTATATTTAGCGCGTATTATTTCTATTTAGCTGCATATTTATTTCAAAGGAGAGAGGAAAAGAAAGAGAGCAAATAAAATGGGTCTCAAGTTATATCTTTGTATGCTTACAGTCGACAAAGAGACATTAGCTCACCACAATCACCACAAAAGTTTTCAAAAATGAAGAGCCCACTTACTTGCCAGTTCAATGATCTCCATCCTCTCCCCATCGACATCCTGACCTACAAAACTTAAGTCATTATGCTCAAGTTGGTTGATCAGGCTAGGATTCACCTGGAAAAACAAGAAATTAAGTGTCTTTGGACAGCAGAGCAATACAGACATATCAGCTTATGAAAATGTCCTCCACCAACTGGGTGGATTTTCCATTTCGGTGATGCTCTAACTAGGAGTTAATTTCTATTTATATTCAAATCTCAAAGCCTATTTTTAAATTCATGATGAACCTGAGAAATAGTTGGATCACAGCCCTTAAATTTGGGAGGCCCACCTTCTACTGTCCAAAGATGAGTTTCAAAAAGTAGGACTGTGAGACTACATCAAACTAAAAACTTTCTACACAGCGAAGGAAACCGTCATCAAAACAAAAAGGCAGGGAATTCCCTGGCAGTCCAGTGGTTCAGACTCCACACTTCCACTGCAGGGGGCGTGGGTTCAATCTCTGCTTGGGGAACTAAAGTCCCGCAAGCCACGCAGCATGGCCAAAACAAACAAACAAACAAAACAAGGCAACCTACTGAATAGGATAAGATATTTGCAAATCACGTATCTGATAAGGGGTTAATATCCAAAATATATAAGGAACTCATACACCCCAACACCAAAAAAAAAAAAAAAAAAAAAACAAAAACAAAAACACCTGTATTTCCAGGTGATTCTGTTAGTTTGAGAACCACTGATCTAGACTAAACTGGGTGGCCCCAATGGTGCCTCACCTCACCTGTAGCATCCAAGGTGGGTCCTTTGTCTTTCTCCTCATTGTTGGAGGCAGTGCTGACAATCCACCAAAAGGGAGGTAGAATCTACTTCGGCAGTGCTTGGAGGATAGTTTATCTTTCCAAGCTCAGGCAAATCCTTACCTGAAGGCAGAGAATGGTCTAGAGTCATAAGATAAGTGATACACAGTTTGGTCCTTCTGCCAGCAGCATCTGCAAAATAAGACTAAAGCCCTAAAGGGTTATTGTGGGGCTTAAATGATGTTTGTGAAATGTCTACCATTATACCAGGTGGCACAGAGCAGTCACTTACTATATGGCAGTGGTAGCTGCTATAATTGACACTGCCTATCACAACCCTGAGCATATAATTGATGTTCAATAGATGTGACTGGTTATTCATTCATTCATTAGAGAGGAAGGCAGGCTATTCTGACTTGTTCCTTGATTTTGCCATATATTAGAGCAATGTGATTTGTCACAGACAGGAAATAAATCACAATTAGAAAAGATAAAGAGAGGCACAGAAGGGAGGAGGGCAGGGAAGGAGAGAAGGCAGGAAGCATGTCCATATTCACAAGAGCAACAGAGATAATAACTGTTTTTCTCAGAGGAACAAGGAGGTATGGGCTATTGAAAACTACACTCATTTCTTCTTAGTTATAGTTACAGGATTTCAGAACTGGGAAAGGGAACTTGGAGATCACAGACCCACCCCCTCATAGCCCAGGTGAAGCCGTTGAGGCCCCAGGAGAGCGTGTATTAGAAATGGGAGGACAGAACTGGTTTCTGAGGACAGCCACTGCCTGTCACATCTTGCTATAAAGTCAGCCAATTCATCTCCATGGAAACCTCTGAAGATTGTGAAGGTACAGATGTGGGAAGGAGACCAGCCTTCTGAGTGTGATTTATTTCCTTTCTATTTCTTTCTTTTCTCTCTCATTCCTATTCATAAGCTTCACCTGACTCTTCTTGCTCTTCCCATTCTCCCGTCCCTTCCATCCATGATTCTTACCCATAAAACCTGGCTTAATCTGAGAAGCTGAGGTCACTGGATCTGCAAAAGTCCAGAACATCCCACATTATCAGTCTCCTTAGCAATATGCTGGTTTCTAGGGGCCAGTTCACAGTTGGCTCCGACTGGTCACCAGGTACTGACTACTACCAACAGAAAACACCTCATTTGGTTTCTCAAAAATACTTGTGACCCTTGAAGAGCCAGATACTACCGTGGAAACACAACCCAAAGCTGTTTTACTCCTTTGGGTCTTTAACCCCTTTCTGAGTTTCTCGCAGGAGGTTGCTATGAAAATGGTTGCTCCACTTGTGCAGGCAGAGTGCAAAGAGCCCAAACATCACAGGAGAGAAGAACCTTTGCACAAATTTCACGTAGCAGGTGGACTAACATCATCTCTGAACCACAGCCCACAATTGTTAGCAGAAAGCATTTTAAAACGTCCCCCAAACCCCTGGGATGAGTGGCTATTACTAGAAATTGAATCCGAGGTGTTTGTTTGGGGTTTGGCTTTTTACATGCCAAAGAGGAAAGCTGAGCTTCCCAGAATTGGCTCAGAACCTGTGGGTGGTCCTGGCACTCTCGCGTCAGGGTCCCCCCTTTTAGGAAGGGACTGGGGGACAACCTGACTAGATTCTCGTTTGCTCAGGCTTTTCACGTGGAGCTCTACTGAATTCGGTTAGTCCGTCTGTCAGGTAGTATCTGGAGCCACCTAAGGAAGCCCCGGGACAGCGTCTACCACTGGATAGTTGCGGAACCGATGCTCTCCGCAATGGCGCTGTGCCAGAGCCTTTCCAGGAGGGCGCACTGGCGCGCCTGACAGTTGGCAGATGGAGCGGGGGCGCACGGGAGGAGCTGCACAAAGGAAAAGGCCCACACAGTGGAGACACGTGTACGCACACGCGTGCGGAGCCAGGTCGGTGCACAGCCCGCGCTCCCGGCTCTAAATGCGAGTGTGTCCAGTGGACGCTGACAACTGAATGAGACAACCCCTAACAGGCGGAAACAAACTCCAGCCACCGCCCCTCCCCCAAGCCCGGAGTCAGTGGATGGGACGGGCAGCTGGGCCTCAAACAGCCTTCTTTCCAGAGCCCCAGAGGGGCGGCCGCAGAACTCCCTGCCAGTCCCTTTCTCGCCTAGGTTTCTCCGCAGATACCTGGCAGGGAAGGAGGAGAGACGAGCCAGGGGACCGAGCATCTGGCGTTCAGAACCCCGGTGCTGGCGGGCGCACCAAACTCGCTGTCTCCTCTCCCACAATTGGAGGACAGATCTTGAATCGCCCCCATTCTTAGAGGAATGGGCGCACCTGCCCCACCCTGAACAGGGCGGTGCTCTCGCGCGTGCGCGCCTCTCCGGGAGCCTCGGGCACCGCCCCCGGGAGGGGAAAGGTGGGCGCGGAGGCGGGAAGCGCAAGGGCGCGCTGCGACGCTGGGTGGGCTGCACGGCTGAGCCCTGAACACCTCAGCTCCTCTGCCTTCCGCACCCGCTGACTCCGCGTGCCCCCTGCGCGCTGACAGAGCATCCTTCATCCCGGCGCGACCCTCCCGGGAGGCAGCGCAAGACATCTGACCACAAATCCAGAAATCCATGCGCCCCCTCGGCCCGCGACGCCAGAAGCGCTGTTTCAGCGAGATTGGGGCGACTTGCTTTTCTCCTCTCCGGAACTGCCGCTTCCCTCTCTCGTAAAGCCAGTCGTCAAGTTGGAAAAGCCGCTCCACCTAATCTTTAAAATAACCCCCTCCGGGGCGTGGCTGGCGTCCTCTAACCGCGCGGCCCTGGAGAGTTGGCCTTGGCTGGGAGTGACTCTCGTTTTGTGCCTGAGGAGAGCGAGGAAGAGTGTGTGAGGGCCGAGCATCCTCGCGAAGAGATGCCTTTAAAAAGTCATCCATAGCATCCGTGGAAACACTTTTGTGTTGCTTTGTTTTGTTTACACCGAGTGGTTTTTCGGCGAAGTGCTGTTTTGGTTAAAAGAAGAAATGGCCCCTCAGGAGTTCACCCGGCGACTGACCACAGTGATCGCTCGTGTCGGTAAATGACGCTTAATTCTAAGTTTTATTAATGGAGGGTGGGGGCGTTGCCTGGGACCTGGTCTCTCCCCACCCCGCCCTCCGTCGCAGCCCTGGGATGGTCGAGGGGCGCCTGCCCAGCGTGTGGGCCTCGCTGCCTCCGGTGCTGCTCTGTAACAGGCGTCCCAGGGGTGCTGCGCTCGCGGCCTTGGGCGTCCCCCGCGTCTGACTGGGCCGGAGCAGGCCATGGGGCAGGAGCCTTCAGCAGGCAATTGCAGAGTCTGTTGAGCGCTAAACCCAGGGCTAGTTGGCTGTTAGGATCTGTTACCCGCTGCTGACCGCGGGCAGGGGTGGCCAGTTGTGTAGTGATTGACCCGATACTGAGAAAGGAGAGGGAACGGGAGGAGCGAAGGCCGGTGCTTTCCAGCAGAAATCGCTGCCAGGCCACTGGAGGGTCCTTCACGAGACAGCGTGCCGGAATGCAGGTCACAGTAGAGGGCCGGGGCGCAGTCCAGCTCCCTGGCGTGTTCTATAGAAGTACGGCCTGGAGGTGTCGCCCGGCCCCAGGTGAACCCCACCGAGAAACCTCTGCCAGCCCCACGAGACTGAGCAATTCTAATCCTCTTCTGTGAGTTCAAAATGGGGAGCAAAACATGCGTGCCTTCCTCCTGAAATAAGGGCTGTGGTGGAAAGACAGGCCCTATACCGTAAGAGAACATTGAGACAGTGGCAAGGTAATTCCTCCTTAACATTATCTCCCCCACCCCTTCCCTGGACCTCCTCAAATAAAAAAACACGTTCAGGTTCAGATCCTTTGGATTTAGATGACTAGAATTATCCCGATAATTTTCTCTGTTGCTCACTTCACTTTGAGACCCTTCTGTGAATGCAAATCAGTTTTTAATTGATGAAGTCAGGAAATTTTTATCTCAGTGTTCCACGCATTTGTTAAAACTGCCTTTTTGGTATTTATATGATAAATATTGCTTCAATTAGTGAGCTGTTATTCTTTGAGCACACTAGTTCAGTGTGTTTAGTGCAATAATATACATCTGGAATGATACACATGTGATATATTTTGTGAAGATGATTTGTATGGGGAGCCTCATTAAGTTTTAAAAAATGTTTCTGGTGCCAAATGTGGCCACTGAACTGTTTTTTTTTTAAGACAGAAGGTCAGTATAATCCTACCAGAGAAGGCCGAATGTGACATACTGCTGAAGATAGGATAAAATAAAACAGAATTTGTAGTTTGAAATATATTGAATGCTGAAATGATTGAGCTAAATACCAACATGTGCAAGAAACTGTGGTGCAGGAAAGAGCAGTGGACTGGGTGTGTGACCATCTCAATTTGAATTTTGCTCTGGACAAGTCATTCCACCTCAGGCTGGAAAATGGGAATTTTAATAATCCTTCCCCACCCAGCTCGGTATGCTTGTAAGATAATGTGGGTGAAAACACCATCTAACCTGTGAATGTGTTATTGGTCCTGTCCCTGGGCCCTTTGCCACTAAAGATCTTGGGCAGATCATTGGGCCTCTCTCAGGGTGAAGCTTCCCATCTGTTAAACGAGGAGGTAGACTTGGATGATTATTAAGTTCTCTCCTGCTTCTTTTTTTTTTAATTGGGGTATAGTTGTTTTACAATGTTGTGTTAGTTTCTACTGTACAGCAAAGTGACGTAGAGTTCCTTGTGCTGTACAGCAGGTTCTCATTAGTTATCTATTTTATACATATTAGTGTAGCTATGTCAATCCCAATCTCCCAATTCATTTCCCCCCTTGGTGTCCATACATTTATTCTCTACATCTGTGTCTCTACTTCTGCCTTGCAAACTGGTTTGTCTGTACCATTTTTCTAGATTCCACATATATGCGTTAACATATGATATTTGTTTTCCTCTTTCTGACTTACTTCACTCCGTATGGCAGTCTCTACAAATGACCCAGTTTTTTTCCTTTTTATGGCTGAGTAATATTCCATTGCATATATGTACCACATCTTCTTTATCCATTCGGCTGTTGATGGGCATTTAAGTTGCTTCCATGACCTGGCCATTGTAAATAGTGCTGCAATGAACATTGGGGTGCATGTGCCTTCTTTTTGCACATTTCTTTTTTGAAAATAAATTTATTTAATTTATTTATTTTTGGCTGCATTGGGTCTTTGTTGCTGTACGTGGGCTTTTCTCTAGTTGCGGAGAGTGGGGGCCACTCCTCGCCACAGTGCACAGGCCTCTCACTGCAGTGGCCCCCCTCACTGGGGAGCACGGGCTCCAGGTGCACGGGCTTCAGTAGTTGTGGCTTGCAGGCTTCAGAGCGCAGGCTCAGCAGTTGTGGCACATGGGCCTAGTTGTTCCACGGCATGTGGGATCTGCCTGGACCAGGGCTTGAACCCATGTCCCCTGCATTAGCAGGTGGACTCTTAACCACTGTGCCACCAGGGAAGCCCTGCATGTGTCTTTTTGAATTATGGTTTCCTCTGGGTATATGCCCAGTAGTGGGATTGCTGGGTCATATGGTAATTCTATTTTTAGGTTTTTAAGGACCATACTGTTCTCCATAGTGGCTACACCAGTTTACATTCCCACCAACAGTGTAAGAGGGTTCCCTTTTCTCCGCACCCTCTCCAGCATTTATTGTTCTTAGATTTTTCCGATGATGCCCATTCTAACTGGCGTGAGGTGATAACTCATTGTAGTTTTGATTTGCATTTCTCTAATAATTAGTGATGTTGAGCATCTTTTCACATGCCTCTTGGCCATCTCTATGTCTTCTTTGGAGAAACGTGTATTTAGGTCTTCTGCCATTTTTTTTTTTTTTTTTGCGGTACGCGGGCCTCTCACCGTTGTTGCCTCTCCCATGGCGGAGCACAGGCTCCAGATGCGCAGGCTCAGTGGCCATGGCTCACGGGCCCAGTCGCTCTGTGGCATGTGGGATCTTCCCAGACCAGGGCACGAACCTGTGTCCCCTGCATTGGCAGGCGGACTCTCAACCACTGCGCCACCAGGGAAACCCTCATTGGTTTTTTTTGTAGCATGTTGTTTAGTCTTCACGTGTTTGTGTTTTTCCCATTTTTCTTCCTGTAATTGATTTCTAGTTTTATACCATTGTGGTCAGAAAAAATGCTTGATATAATTTCTATTTGTTGAGACTTGTTTTGTGGACTAGCATGGAATCTATCCTGGAGAACGTTCCATGTGCACTTGAAAAGAATGTGTATTCTGCTGTTTTTGAATGGAATGTCCTGTAGATATCTATTAAGTCCAATGGGTCTAATGTGCCATTTAAGAGTATTGTTTCTTTATTGATTTTCTGTCTGGATGGTAATGTCTATTGATGTGAGTGAGGTGTTAAAGTACCCTACTATTACTGTATTATTGTTAATTTCTCCCTTTCTATCTGTTAGTACTTGCTTTATGTATTTAGGTTCTCCTATATTAGGTACATATATGTTAATGAGTATTACATCCTCTTCTTGTGTTGATTCCTTTATCATCATATAATGCCCCTCTTTGTTCTTTGTTATAGACTTTGTTTGTTTAAAATTAATTTATTATTTATTTATTTATTTTGGCTGCATTGGGTCTTTGTTGCTGTGCGTGAGCTTCCTCTAGTTGCGGTGAGCGGGGGCTACTCTTCGTTGTGATGTGCGGGCTTCTCATTGTGGTGGCTTCTCTTGTTGCAGAGCATGGGCTCTAGGTGCCCGGGCTTCAGGAGTTGTGGCTCATGGGCTCTAGAGCGCAGGCTCAGTAGTTGTGGTGCATGGGCTTAGTTGCTCTGTGGCATGTGGGATCTTCCCGGGTCAGGGCTTGAACCCGTGTCCCCTGTATTGGCAGACAGATTCTTAACCACTGTGCCACTAGGGAAGCCCTAGACTTTGTTTTAAAGTCTTATTTTGTCTAATATGAGTATTGATAGCCCAGCTATCTTGTTGTTTCCATTTGTACGAAATATCTTTTAAAATCCTCTCACTTTCAGTCTGTGTGTGTTTTAGCTCTGAAGTGAATCTCCTGTAAGTAGCAGAAGATGTCATGTTTTTTTTATCCAATTAGCCACCCTATGTCTTTTGACTGGAGCATTTAGTCCATTGACGTTGAAAGTGACTATTGATAGGTATGTACTTATTGCCATTTTGCTACTTGTTTTGTTGTTGTAGTTCTTCTCTGTTCTTTTTCTTCTCCTTTTATTTTCACTCCTTGTGGTTTGATGATTTTATTTAGTGGTGTGCATGTGCTTCTTTCTTTTTAGTTTTTGTGTATCTATTGTAGAATTTTTATTTGAGGTTACCATGGAGTTTATATATGTTGACCTATAACTATATATATATTTTAAGTGTTAGTCATTAAGTGCAAACACATTCTAAAATATCTACATTTTTTTTATTCCCCTCATGTTTTGTGTTTTTGATGTCATATTTTATATGTTCATGTTTATCCCTTTACCATATGTTGTAGTTACATTTTTACAATTTTTTTGTCTTCTGATATTTGTACCAGCTTATTTAAGTGGTTGATCCATAACCTTCACTGTATATTTGCCTTTACTAGTGGGATTTTTCCTTTTCTATAGATTCATACTTCTTGTTGTAACCTTTTCTTTTCCACTTAGAGAAAACCCTTTAACATTTCTTTTAGTATCCGTTTAGTATTGACCAACTCTTAGTTTTTGCTTATCTGAGAAGTTCTTTATCTCTCCTTCAATTATGAATGATAATCTTGCTGGGTAGAGTATCCTAGGTTGTAGGTTTTTCCCTTTCAGCATTTTAAATATGTCATGCTACTCCCTTCTGGCCTGCAGAATTTCTGCAGAAAAATCAGCTGATAGTCTTATGGGGATTCTCTTATATGTGACTTTGTTTTTCTCTTGCTGCCTTTAGAATTCTGTCTTTAACTTCTGCTATTTTCATTACAGTATGTCTTGGTCTAGGTCTCCTTGGCTTCATCTTGTTTGGGACTCTTTGCTTCTTGTACCTGGATATCTGTTTCCTTCCTCAGGTTTGGGAAATACATTTTTGACCCCTTTCTCTCTCTCCTCCTTCTGGGACTTCTATAATGCGAATATTGTTATGCTTGATGTTGTTCCAGAGGTCCCTTAATCTATTCTTATTTTAAAAATTTTTTATTTTTGTTGTTCTGATTGGGTGATTTTCATTATTCTATCCTCCTGATCACTTATGTGTTCTTCTGTATCACCTAGTCTGCTGATAATTCCTTCTAGTGTGTGTTTTTTTTTTTTTTTGCGGTACGCGGGCCTCTCACTGCTGTGGCCTTCTCCGATTGCGGAGCACAGGCTCCGGAGGCGCAGGCTCAGCAGCCATGGCTCACGGGCCCAGCCGCTCTGCGGCATGTGGGATCGTTGCGGAGCACAGGCTCCGGAGGCGCAGGCTCAGCAGCCATGGCTCACGGGCCCAGCCGCTCTGCGGCATGTGGGATCCTCCCGGACCGGGCACGAACCCATTTCCCCTGCATCGGCAGGTGGACTCTCAACCACTGTGCCACCAGGGAAGCCCTCTAGTTTGTTTTTCATTTCAGTTATTGTATTCTTCAGTTCTGACTGGTTCTTTTTTTATTTCTAGTTCCTTGTTAATAGTCCCACTGTGTTCATTTATTTTCCCTAGTTCAATTAACATTCTTATTATAATGCTTTGAACTGTTTATCTGGTAAGTTATCTATGTTTCATTAGTTGTTTTTTCAGGGTTTTTTCCTTGTTTGTTAATTTGAAACAAATTCCTCTGTCTTCTTATTCTGCTTAACTTTTTCTGTCTTTATGAAATTAGGTGAAACAGTTATCTATCCTGGTCTTGAAGGGCTGTCCTTGTGTGGGAGCATCCTTACACTGGGCACTGCATGTGCCCAGTGGCTTTGGTGGGAGAGCTGGATCTGACATGGGCCCAAGTCACATCTTTCCGTAGGGTGTGCTGGTAGCTAGCACCTTGGTAGGTGGTGGGGCTGGAGATAGAGAGGGTGAATCCAGAGCCAGGTGTGAGGCAGGACTTCCTCTCTGCTCAGTGACCCTCACCACCCTATTGGGTGTGGGGTCTGATCCCAAATTGCTGGAGCAGAAGCCCTGAGGGTTAGGTCTGAGCTGGTTCTGTTTTCTGTAAGTGTGTGCTTTCCTTCTCCCCGCCAGCATTGGTAACTCTGCCCCAGAGGGGAGCAGTGCTAGAGCAAGAGGGGCCAGCGTGGGCACCTGGTGCTGGCCGGGGTGTGTGCTAGGGTGGCCCTGTCACATCAGTCAGAGTTCAGACTGCTCTGGATCTGCCTTCTCCACGAGCACCAGTAATAGCTGCCCTTGCCCCATTCGGATGCTGTGGCGGGTCTGAGCTGGCTCCCATCCCCTACAGCTGTACTCTCCCATCAGCTGGGGCAGCTCTTGCCCAGTGTGGAGCCGCACCACAGAGCAAGAGTGGCCAGCTTGGGCTGGTGTGGTCATTGGGGCAGTCATAGGAAACCAGCCAGAATCCTGGGCAATTTCAGTCTGCTTCCTCCCACCTTGTTCCCAGGAATTTTCAAACCAGCTAAGGGGACATGTCTTCCCTATGTCAGATCCCAGGGCTGGGATGTCCATTAAGTGGTTCAAACCACTCAGTCCCCAGAGCAGATCTCCAAGCCCATGTAATCCCCCTTCCTTTCTTGTGTTCCCTCCCAGGGGTGCAGTCACAACCTGATGCCTTCTCTTCCCTTCTACTCTGCTCCATGTGGATCTTTCTTACAGCTGTGGTTGTATAAGAGTCTGCCAGTCTCCATTTTGTTTTCAGTGAGAATTGCTCCATATGTAGATGTATTTTTGATGTGTTAGTGAGGGGAGGTGAGCTCCTACAGAGTAGGAGTAGTCCTCCTACTCTGCCACCTAGAAGTGCTAAGAAAAGCTTTTTAAAATTTTTATTTTTTTAATACCTGTAATGTTTCTTAGGGAGAAGATGGGGGAAACATTCATCTCCCATTGCCATTACTCTTGAAATAATCAGCTCTTTTCTAAGGAGAGTTACCTAGTACAGTACCCAGTTATTTCAGAATCTGTTGTTAAACATAAAGAAAATACAGTCCTTTAGTAGATACTTGATCTTGGTCAAATGATAAAGGTCAGTGCATGGAATGTAGGAATTATAAGAGCTGTATAGTTTGTTTATATAATAGATCCAAATGTATAAAGTTTCTAAGATTTTACAGTCTGCTTCTCCCTAGAGTTCTGTAAGCTGCAAAAAGATATACAGGCATACTTCATTTTATTGCAGTTAGCTTTATTGCACTTCACAGATATTCGTATTTTTTTTACAAATTGAAGGTTTGTGGCAACCCTGTGTCGAGCAAGTCTATTGGTGCCATTTTTTCCAGCAACATTTGCTCGCTTCATGTCTCTGTGTCCCATTTTGGTAATTCTCACAATATTTCAAACTTTTTCATTCATTATATTTGTTATGCTGATCTGTGATCAGTGATCTTTGTTACTTTTGAGAAAGATTATGACTCACTGAAGGCTCAGATAATGGTTAAAATGTTAGCAGGATCTTTTTAAAGCATGTACATTTTTTTAGACATAATGCTATTGCACACTTAATAGGCTACAGTATAGTGTAAACATAACTTTTATATGCACGAGGAAACTAAAAAACTCATGTGACTAGCTTTATTGCAATATTCACTTTATTGCAGTGGTCTGTAACCAAACCCTCAGTATCTCTGAGGTGTGTAATTAGGGTCATCACTGGGTGTGTGTAGTTGCATGCACACTGCCATTGTGGGTTTATGTGGTTAGCAAGGATAGTTTTAATGTTCCTAGATGCTGTGATGCCAGCTAAGCATTCATGGCTGTTAACTTCTGAATGAAAGGCTAAAGAAGTTAATGTTTAGTATGAAAAAGAGCCTCCATATGGGGAATCATTTCTATAATGCTGATGGGAATCCAAACTGGTACAACCATTTGGGAGGAAGTTTGACTGTATGTAATAAACTGTTGTTTGAAAACTGCGTTATTTGCTGCCCTGTATTAGACTTTCAGACTTTGCATTTGGTCAGAGTCAACATATTCTCAATACTTAATGGTAGGGAAAAAAAAGATCTTTCTTACGTTTTAGAATCTAAATTTAAATTAATATTTCTTCTTCTTAATTTAGGTATTTTCTTAAAGTCCTTCACATGAAGTTAACACTAATAAAGAACTGGCTCTGAGGATTGCTAAAGAGAGCAGCCTCTAATCTTAAAACCTTTTGTTATAACCAATTTGGAAAAGGTTTGGCAGTTTCTTACAAGTTAAATATACATCTCTGCTTTGACTCAGCAATACCACTCCTAGGTATTTATCCAAGAGAAATGCAAATATATGTCCACACAAAGGCATTTACATAAATGTTCATAGGAATTTTATTCTTAACAGCCCAAACTGGAAAAAAAAAATCTGAATGTCTGTCAGCAGGAGAGTGGACAAACTGACTATCCATATGATGGGATACAACCCAGCAATAAAAATGAATGAACTACTGGTGCACACAACATGGATGAATCTCAAAAGCATTATCCTAAAGGAAAGAAGCTAGACACAAAAGAGTATGTACTGTATGATTGCATTATATGAGGCTTTTGAACAGATAGAACTAGTCTCTACTGAAAAATCGTAACAGTGGTTGCCCTGGGATTAGGAACAAAGGTTCTCTGTGAAGGGACATGAATGTGCTTTCTATAGATGGAAATGTTCTATATCTTGAAAAGGGTATGGGTTACATGGATGTATCCATTTGCCAGAACTCATTAAAATGTATACTTCAGATTTGAGTATTTTAAAATGTATAAATTTTACTCTCTCCTTAAAAGTAAACAGTTAATTTTTATTTTATTTTTTGTGAAAAAAGGTTTTCCAGTTTTCTCCTTGGCCAACTGCAAGCCTTACTCTGAAATGTTAGCTTGAATCATACAAATAAAAATTAGAAGCTTGTATACAGAACTTATTGGATAAGTTACTTATTGTATACTTACTTATTGGATAGTGTGCATTGCGCCCTTTCTTTAAATCTTGGAGCAGAACATCAATAAGCAAAAACATAAAGCATGAAGAACCAAAATAAAATGCATTATGAAAAAACAGCCTCTTTCTGAATATAGCACTCTGCATGGCACAGTTCTGAAAGGTGAACTCAAGTGGTAGTTAAGTGGGGTCTTGGTCAGATTACAACAAGCAAAGAACATCCTTCATTTAGAATCCTGACATTGTACTTGCACCTGATCTTTAGAAGTAGTTCAAGAGATACTCTACATCCCATCTCAGGATCTGAAATGTTGCCATTTGCTCTGCTAATGTATGTTGCTTGCTTAGGTAGTGACTTCTATTGGTTGCAGTGTTAATTCTCTAGATTTTATTCCTTGGCAACCTGGAGAGGGGTTAGAATTGTGGCCTGGAATACATTTTCTGAAGAGCATCCTTTAAAATTTTTATCCTTGTCTATTATCTTATTTTAAATACACAGTGGCCTGATGTATATCTTATGATGTGATTCCTCTGAAAAAGAAAAAAACATTCTGATTCTCATCAACTTTAGGATTTCCCTCTCTATCTGACTTCCTCATTTCCCAGTTTCCCAATGAGGAGATCTGGTAACCTTTTGGGCCTGTAATCCTGTGAATGCTCATTAATCCAAAGGATAAACTCTCAGCAATGACATGCCCTTGAGTGAACTTCAGAGAGATTAGCCAGGAGAAAGGATTAAACATATTTATGTAGGTGCAGTGCTGAGAGAGGAACGAGGAGAGAGCAGTGGCACCATTCCCAGAATCCAATGGCCTCCTGGTGTACGAGGTGTGGGCAGCAAGACCCTAGATACTTACCTTGCACCTTCGTGCGGATCACAGAGGCAGAGATGAGGGCTTACCACCATTTCCTAGGAAGTTGCATCAGGCTAGAATATATGGCAAAAAAAGGTACTGTGAGAGCAATGATGCCTTTCTCTTATGTATGTTTTGTTATTCATCCTCATTCTCAGAGGAATAATTGTTTAACTAACCAATTTTACATTAAAAAAACTACTTTGCAATACTGTCTGAAGTTTGTTAAGGAGTTTAAAAGGACTTTTTAAATTTAAAGCATTAATCAGCTATTAACAATATTGTAGGTGGTCATTAATTGAAAATTCATATTAAAAAGAGATAACCAAATATTTTGAAAAACTCAGGTTATAGGATGGAATGTGTAAGTATGAACCCATTTTCAAAGCATATATGTCTATACCTACATATATACTTACTGATTATTATACACCCGTAAGATAACTATTTAATTTGGAGTGAAGGAATGGTAAGGAGTTTTACTTTTCTTATTTAGTTGTATTTTTTATTTTTAAAAAATAACCAATATAATTGCGTTTGTAAAATGAAAATGAGAATCCAGATTATGAAATTCATATTCCTGAAGAAAAATGTTAAGTCTGAAGAAAAGCATTAAATCTGAAATGCTGAGACTTCATGTTAGACACATCAGCTGATAACAGACTGGTGGTTTAGGAATAAAAAAGAAAACCACTTCTCTTCAGTGGGCTGGATGAGAAGGAACAGCATTTTAAGTATGCCTTACATGTATTTGGAAGACAATAAGACAGATGCTCGGGGCTTCCCTGGTGGCACAGTGGTTGAGAGTCCGCCTGTCGATGCAGGGGACATGGGTTCGTGCCCCAGTCCGGGAGAATCCCACATGCTGCAGAGCGGCTGGGCCCGTGAGCCATGGCTGCTGAGCCTGCGCGTCCGGAGCCTGTGATCTGCAATGGGAGAGGCCACAGCAGTGAGAGGCCCACGTACCACACACACAAAAAAAGACAGATGCTCTAAGAGCTGAAGCACCTGCTTGTTTCTAGGACTGCTTCTTTCATGCATGGGCTTATTGATATATTCCTCCCTAACCCCTGGCCTTTTTTTTTCCGTTGAAAATGTTTATAATACATTTATTCCCCTTAGATCACAGACTAGGAAAGGTGATTAAAGCAAATGTCTTTGTCTCTCTCATTACTCTTTTTTTTTTTTCTCTCATTACTCTTTATCTATACTTAGAACCTATTTCTTCAAGGGAGGGGAATTAATGGAGAAGTATGCTTTTAAAACAAATTCTTCATTGTTCCAGTGTACTTTCTGGTTGAGACACAATTCATGCAAGGGCTACTATATATTTTCTACTTAAGAAAGAACAGCTTGTTAATCAGATTTTGCTTTCCATTCTTAAAACACGTAGGTGCTCACCTGAGCATGCACACAAATCCTTACAGAGTTTGAATCCAGGTGTAAATGATTGCCCTAATTTTACTAAAGTTAAATCATAAGAGGTTTACAGTCTTGTTGATCGTGAGGAGAGGAAGTAATAGGAAAGATGAATATGAAGATTTCTGAATCCTAAACTTATAACATTACGTATACTATTGTTGCTTTTCTTTTTTTCCCTACTATAAAAGGTTGTGAAATGTTTGCCTACGTACTTTGGCTGTCAGTCATTTTATTCTGTGACGCGCGATACAACAACAAAAGTTTGAATCTCTTAATGCAAGTTTTATGAGTACCTAAATGGCCTTTCTGACATTGCTGCAATCTTACATTCATGGAATGCTATCAGTCAACTTCTTGGTATAATACTGATTTCTTGGGACTAAGGGAATGAAACTCAAGAGATGGCACACTGATTAAAGTATGTGCTAATCAAGACTCATATATTATTTAATTGTTGGGGGTTCAGGGAGAGTCAGAAGTTGGGGGTTTGTTTTTTCACTGGATATCTCCCCCATTTTTTCTTTTTAAAAGAATAAAATGTACTTAAAATACTAGAAAATGAATGCACGCCTGTAAGTTAGGGTAACACCAACTGCTGTAACAACCCCTAAATTTCACTGGATAAATACACTCCAATACAATGTCCCTGGTCGGGTGGCCGTTTTCCCTCAGACTGTTTCAGGGACCCTGCCTGCTTCTATCTTGTGGGTCTGTCATCCTCTGGCTCAGAGTTGTCACCTTGCAGTTGTCACCTGCAGGAGGGAAAAGACACAGTGGTGAAGACACACCTATTTCTGAAATACCCCAACTCATCATTTTTGCTCATCTCCCATTGGCACTCACTAGCTACATGGCAGTAACTGAAGGTAGGGCGGGTGAGTGGGAGATGGAGTTTCTGGCCAGGCAGCCACCTTCAAATGATAGTGCTACTGTATGCAAGAGGAACTGTGAATTTTGAGTGGGCAGCTAGCCATCTCTGCCTCAATATCTCATCGCAAATACATTCAAATATATGTCACTCCATATACATATATATATATATATATATATATATATATATATACAACATAAATGATAACATTCTGTTCTGTATCTTGCTTTATTTTTTTTAAACAATACAGTTTGAACCTTTTTCTGGTCAGTACATATAGATCTGTCTGACTATATTTAATGGCTCCCTAGTATTCTGTTGTATGGCTATTTCATCTTTTATTTAACCAATCCGCTATTAATGGACATTTGCCCTAGAGGAACAATACTGTAATAAACATCTTAGTACTCACTTATCTTGCCCTTGTGTTACTGTTTCCATAGGTTAAATTCCTAGACATGGAATTTCTTGGCCAGAAGACTGGATATTTAACATTTTGACAGATATTTCCAAATTGATCAACATTTTTTAAAAAGTACCTATTTATACCTTTACCTATAGAGAATTTGCCTACAGTCTTACCAACGCTGTGTTATTTATCTTTAAAAAAATTCCCAGTCTATCAGAAAGAAAAGCACTCATTCTGTTTTAGTTTACATTAATTTATTAGTAAGGTTAAACATTTTATATATATATATTCAGTGGCTGTATTTCTTCTGTGAATTGTCTGTTCTCAGTCTGTGGCTGACGTATGTTTCCTATGGTCGCTGTAACAAATCACCACAAACTTGATGGCTTAAAAAACAGAGATTTATTTTCTCATAGTTCTAGAGGTCAGAAATCCAAAACCAAGGTACCTGCCCCCCTCCTCTAGAGGCTCTAGGGGAAATTGAGTTTCTGATCTCTTCCAGCCTCTGATGGCTCCACGTGTTTATTGGTTTGTGGCTGCATCCTTCCAATCTCTGCCTCCATCTTCATAAGGTCTCCTCTGTTTCCCTCTCTCTTATATGGTTGCATTCAGGGCTCACTGGGATAATTCAGAATAGGCTCTTCCTCTCAAGAGCCTTAATCACGTCTTCAAAGATCCTTTTTTCCAAATAAGGTAATGTTCACAGGTATTGGGGATTAGGACATGGCTGTATGTTTTTCTTTTTTTTCTTTTAGAAGGCAGGGGCACCATCCAGCCCACTATACCTATTTCTTGTGAATTTTATTAATTTGTAAGAGCTCTCTATATTCTAGGGAGATAAGCCTTTTATCAGCCACATGTGCTGTAAATTTTCCAGTTGGTTACATTTCTTTTGAGTTTGTTAAAGGTGTGTTTACCTTGCCAAAGTAGTTTTCAAATTAGTAAATCTATCACTTTTATTGGGATTTGTCATACTTCGAAAGGCTGTTCCAATTCCAGGATTATAAAAATGTTCTCCCATATTTTCTTTTAGTAATTCTGTCATTTCATTATTTAATGTGGCTGGAGTTTATTTTGATGCAAGAAGTGAAATTTGGATACAACTTAACATTGTTGACAATAATAAAATACCCGTACATGCACCTACTATATACTGGGAATTTTTCTTAACATTAACTCAGTTCTTACAACAACCATACTAGGTGGATGTATTATAATTTCCCTCATTTTCAAATCAGGAAAACTGAGGCACAGGGAAGTTCATTGACTTGCTTGAGATTATTCTGCTGTAAGTGGCAGAGCCAGGGTTTGAACTCAGGCATTGTGACACGAGAGGTCATGCTCTTAATCACTATACTTGATGTCCTGTTATGGCCAAGTTCTATTTGTTACCCAGCACTATTTGCTGAGTACAGGTATCCCCTGATTTTCGAAAGTTTGCTTTGGCCATTTTGCTTTTATGAAAGACCTACGTTAGTACCTGTTTTTGCTAACCAAAAGAACTCCAAAGATTTTCACTTTTAGGAGAAAAGCAAAAAGTGTTCAACATCTGTTTAGTAGTGAGCCATTATAGAGGCAGTGCACACGCAGAGTGGTACCACCAAGCTCCTTCCCCTGGAACTAGACTCAGCATCTCTGCATCAAGCTGCCATAGCTTTGAATTGTGTCAGTGAGCATCTATGCTTTATCTTGACTTATTTCGTGCATCTATTAGCAAGATGTGTACTGAGGTAATTGCCTCTTTGTTTTATGCCCTTTTGGCTTACAAAAGGTTTCCTAGGAATACTCTACTATCAGATAGTGAGGGAATCTGTAATCTCCCTCTGGCCCCATGGGAAATGCCACTTTTATCACATACTACATCCCTATTTATATTTCAATCTAATTCTAATCTTCCTTCTGCTCCTGAGTTCTTCCAACCTCATAACAAGTTCTATCAAACTTAGTTCATAGTGAAAGAGAAAGAGGTCACATGACATCAGTGGGGAATTTATGAGCAGCATTTCAAAGCAAATCACCAGTGGGTGGCAGTAATGCGGGTGTTCGAGGAAAATCTATTGTGGTATCCTTGAGATCATGGCTCAAAGAACTGGATGATAAATTTAATTGGCTTCTGTTGAATCTATTATATACAAATTGCTTTCATACGTTATTTTAATTAAATTAGATAACGTATGTAAAGCATTGTCAATGAAAAAATTAATAGTCTATCTAAGAAAGAAATGGAAATTTTTATTCATGCCAACCTGGGGATTATAACCCAGGAGACAGTCTCTCAGAGAGCTCTGAGAACTGTTCTGAAGAGGTAAGGGGGGGCAAGGCTAGTGTATACGTGATTTTGATCAAGGGGTACATGCAGTCAAGCACTCATCTTGGTAGAAGGTTACTTGTTTGCGAGGAACAGATCTCTGAGTTAATGGTTTTAGTACTTTTCTAAGTATGGGAAGATGGAAGAACCAGATTCATAAAATTTTCTTCTGGAAATATTTAACTAGCTGAGGGCCAGTTCTGTCGGTTTTCCCAGAGCACAAAGTGCCTCATCCTGATCTTCGCCTTGAATTCCTTTCAGAGTGTATTGTTGGTCAGTGACAGCAGTGGCTAATGACTTGATTCTTGCAGAACTGGATGGTGGACAATATTCTCTATTTTACAGTCCCTTCCCTTTCAGTCTTAATTTCAACCAAAGTTTGGGAGGCATTTCGTGACCAATTTGTCCCATGATGCTAAGAATGCTCATTCTTAGGTCAGGCGTGGATTTTTTGGACAGGCCACTCAATGCCCCATTACTGGATTAGGCCCTCCTAGCAATAGCCAAAATGCTCTGGACCCGCTGTCTTACTAGTCTGTTATGGTTCCCTCTTATTGCTTCTTCCCATATCTAGAGTTACACTACTATAATCATTGATCTTATAGAACTATATATTTGGTCAGTCGTTTCAAGTCGCCTAGTCACACATTTGGTAATGCAAGAAACAATCTTATAAAATAGCCAGAATACAAGCAATATAGCTAGTAATATTAATATGGTCATTAATAAGTATTTAAGCTAAGAACTTTCATTAGGTGCAGCCCAGTATCTCCGCAGGTGGTCTGACTAGTCTGTTCTGCACCAATTGCTATCTTTAAGGGAAATATTGGCATTTTACATAAAGTTCACCAAAGATGTCTGCACAGGCAAGGTGAGTGGTGGGTCATCATGACCTCTTACGGGATTGAGAAAGGAATGTTATCTTCTAAGGAGTTATATGGCTGGCACCAGAAGAAGAAAAATTGACCTTTATGGTTGAGCAGGTATTTCTGCTATTGGGGAGGTCTGGTTAATATGTAATGCACACTAGAAGGGAGGGAGGAGGCCAAAGGGCAGAGAAAAATTTTATGTTTAAATTTTTCTTGTCGCGCCTGACAATATGATTTTTATTTCATTAGCATGTAGCACAGTGCCCAGTAGGTAGAAAGTGCTCAATAAATGGTAGTATTAATCCTCATAACAGTCCTCTAGGAGGAGATATTATTAGTTATTATCCACTCCCATTTTACAGAGGGAGAACCTGAAGGTGGAGGGGCTGGTTAGTGGCAGAGCTGGGATGCAAGTCCAGTTTCTTTCATTCTGCTTCCATAGTACCT
>NW_006796752.1:2615317-2627117 GCF_000442215.2 Lipotes vexillifer | reverse complement strand
CAGGAATGTTTAGCCAGAGCCTCCGGGGCTTTTTCTTAAGCAAAAATAAAATTGTGTATCCATCATATTGCTAAAATGTCTAAGATCCTACCACTTTGATTCCTTTGTTAAGATATTTTTTCCTTTAAGAGCTTTAGAAAGAAATGAAAGTGCAGAAACTTTTGGAAGAATGACATGTCGAATGAGCATTGGTCATAACTAGTCTTCTCATCTCATCACATTAGACCATATTTTGTTGTTTTACCAAAGACACTGCTTCTGACTTGACTGAATGCCGGGCTGGGAGTGGTCCTAGAATAAGGAGAGGATAGGCATTAAGGCATGGGTACCCAACCCCTGGGCTGTGGACCGGGACCGGTCCGAGGCCTGTTAGGAACTGGGCCGCAGAGCAGGAGGTGAGCGGCAGACAAGCAAGCGAAGCTTTATCTGCTGATCTCCATTGCTCACCTTACCGCCCGAACCATCACTAGCCCCGACAACTCCCCCCAACCCCGCCTCCACCCCCACCGCCACAAAACCGGTCCCTGGTACCAAAAAGGCTGGGGACCGCTGCATTAAGGGGCCCACACTGAGCACTGGGGTAGGGCTTGGGGGTGCTGGAAGGAGAGGTAAAACAAGTGCTAAAGGTAGGGTTGGCTTGTTTCCCAGGGTGCTGATCCTAAAATCAACACAGCAGGAAATGTAGGCCAAAAGTTTACACCAGCTAGGCCTCAGTTTCAAATATACTTTGCATACATATAGATGATTATTTTTATTGAATGATAGGAGAAGCACTAGGGAACAACTTAAATAAAAACTTTTTTTTTTCCTTGAGCTGCATTTTCGTAAGCAACGGGAAAGGAGCAAGGATGGTCTAAAGTCTTGGAACTTCAACTTGTGCTTGCTTCTCTGTTGAATTAGCAGCATCAAGAGAGTTTTTTAGAAATGCAGAATCTCTGGCCCCACCCCAGGCCTACTAAATCGGAATCTGCATTTTAAAGCACAGGTGATTTATCATTGTAATTTGAGAGCACTGCTCTGGGGCAGTATTGATTTAAATGCAGGTGGGGTCACTTTGAAACCTAGTGCTAAAATTTGAGAGCCTTAACAGAGGGAGGGATTAGGTATTTTCACAGGGTTTCTTAATTTCTTGCAGGGCTTTGATTGCTTTTTATTCAATATGCCCCAGGCGGCAGAGCTGGTTTGCCTCTCCTGGAGTTATGAAGGACTGCAGGAGAATGTCATCTCCAGCTATTGTTGCTAAGGAAACCCTTTGCATAAAAACTTCCACCTTGGTGCAGTGCTTGTCTCATGCAAGGGCACATGTGAGATGTCAACAGAAATTAATAAGCTTAAACATTTTTTTTGTAATAAAAAGAAAGAAAAGGGATTTGGATAAGCATTCAAAAACAGAAATCCTTATGCCTAATAATATCTCATCACTTCTCAAAGCAATTTTAAACAGGCATTTGCAGAGCCTGGGGCAAGAGTACAAATAGAGGCCCATATGTGGCATTTAAATAAAAAGTACTATTATTTTAACTTGATAAACACACCCCCATAAGAACAAGATTTAAAGTATATAAAGGTATGGTTTTTATATGACTAAAAATCAGAAAATAGCAAAGATGAACACATTGAATTATTGCATGCATCTGAGTGTTGTGTTGATGGGCCACTGAAATTTGGATGAGTAATAAAGATATCCGTAACCCATAAGGCATTAGTTAACCCATAAAATTTGTTTTCTAATCATGTCAGCAAATGCACTATGTTGTTATAATTGAGATTTTCACATAATTTGAGCTCCACTGAGAGCAGTGATCTAAAGTAAAGGTGATCTAAGTAAAATGTAATTGTGTTCAAGGAGTTCAAATTTTGAATATATTTGCATCATGAATTGGAAGAAAAAAAGTGAGAATGCTGATGCTCAGTAGTACTGGACATATTTCATTATATAAGAATCTACATGGGGAGGGTGGGAGGGAGGCTCAAGAGGGAGGGGGTATAGGTATACATATAGCTGATTCACTTTGTTGTGCAGCAGAAACTAACACAACACTGTAAAGTAATTATAATCCAATAAAGATGTAAAAAATAAATTTAAAAAAAAGAATCTACATCATTCATGCCATGTGAGAGGAAGAATTTGACAAGTTAATTGATTTGTTTTTCTCTTACTTAAGCACTTCCGCTGCTCAAATCCTCCCAGCACTCTGAAGCAGTGTCTGTCCCTGATACCAGCAGTGGCACAGCCCACAAGCCATCATAGCATTTGGATGCAGTGCGCCTTTTCTTTTGAGGATATAGACCAAGAGATGTGGAGAAGTCTTTCCCTGGAGCCCCAGTGGTGTTAAGAGGGTAGCTGTTCAGGGTACAGTGTGTTCTGCCAGCCCTGAGTTCTGGGTCATGAGGACAGATGCACCTGTGTCGTCTTTAACACATATGTTTATCGGAGGGAGGGTTACAGGGCCTGGGCAGGGGTCACAAGGAAACTTCCTGGGGTAATGGAAATGTTTCATATCTTGATCTGTTTAGTGGTTACATTAGTGTATGTGTTTGTCAAAATTCATCAAACTGTACATTTAATATTTGTGCATTGTACTGCATGTAAATTATACTTCAATAAAGTCCTATTAGCATAAAAAATAAACACTACCAGAGCATACTTTTCTCTATGTAAACTAAAGGGAGTAACCAAATAGGATTCCATCACTCTAAAACAACTATTTTTTTTTTTTTTTGCGATATGCGGGCCTCTCACAGCTGTGGCCTCTCCCCTTGCGGAGCACAGGCTCCGGACGCGCAGGCTCAGCGGCCATGGCTCACGGGCCCAGCTGCTCCGTGGCATGTGGGATCTTCCCGGACCGGGGCACGAACCCGTGTCCCCTGCATCGGCAGGCGGACTCTCAACCACTGCGCCACCAGGGAAGCCCTAAAACAACTATTTCTTGTATTCCTTTCTCATATGCCTGTACCCATGTGTGCACACACTCCACCTGCTTTCCTCTTTCTTTCTGAACCTGGCTTCAGTCTCACCATACATGTGATTTTTATGTTCTTGAAATTACATCTTAAATCTTTTTCTATGACATGGTATTCATAATTATACCATGATTGCTTCCATTTTTTAACTCTTATAAATAATATTCCAGTCTACATTTTTATGTATAAAGTTTTTATTTTGTTATTTTCTCAGGATACATTTCCAGATATAGGGTGAATGGGTAAAAGATTATGAAGATTTTGATGACTATGTATTGAAGCTCTGTATTGTAATGGTTACCATGTTGGGCTTTGGAGTTTAGAATGAGCTGGGTTCAAATTCTGGTTCTGCTTGACCTTGGACCAGCTATTGCAAATCTGTTTCCATATTGCTGTTAGAGTTGTTTTGAGGATTAAATAAGGTGATGTATATAGGGGGGGTTAGTATGTAATCTATACAATAATCACTGGGTAAAATATTGTGAAACTACTTTCTGAAAGGACACTACCAGCTTTACTCCCCAAGGCTATGCAGAAGTACTAGTTTTCGAACAGAACCCCAGCATTGTGTGTTATTTTATGGATGAAATGAGAAATTCTATTGCTGTTTTAATTACATTATTTGACTACTAGGAAGTTGGACTTTTTTTTTAAAGACAAGATTATGCATTTGTTTATTTATATTTATTTTTGGCTGCATTGTGTGTTCATTGCTGCACGCGGGCTTCCTCTAGTTGCAGTGAGCCAGGGCCACTCTTTGCTGCAGTGCGTGGACTTCTCATCGCGATGGCTTCTCTTGTTGCAGAGCACAGCCCCGGACTACAGGGAAGTGCGTGGACTTCTCATCGCGATGGCTTCTCTTGTTGCAGAGCACAGGGCCTAGGCACGCGGGCTCAGTAGTTGTGGCTCGTGGGCTCTAGAGCGCAGGCTCAGTAGTTGTGGTTCACGGGCTTAGTTGCTCCGCGGCGTGTGGGATCCTCCCGGACCAGGGATCGAACCCCTGTCCCCCCGCACTGGCAGGCAGACTCCTATCCACTGCTCCACCAGGGAAGCCCAGTTGGACATTTTTTAGTGTTCTTGGTTTTTAAAATCTTCTAAATTTCTCCTTAAAATATTTTTCCATCTGCTTTTCAAGTGCCTCTTACTCAATGTTAATTTATGGACAAACTTCAATACTGAGTCTTCTGGTTCAGGTTAAGCATCCCTGTAGCATAGGAGGCAGTAGAAGAAGGAAAATGGGTTTGTGTTCTTTCTAACCTGGCCAATAAGAAAGAGAAATGAAACACAGCATGACCCCAGGGTGCCTTTTTGAACCACCCCAGCAACTGATTCCTCAGAGCCTCTGGTCCACACGTGTTTTCTCAGCAGTCACATCTGTTCTAGTTGTGGGAGTGGGAGGGCAGGCTGGGCTGGAGGAGGTTCATTTTAGTGCTAGGGTGCCTTCCTTTACATTGTCTAACTAATTAAACAAGTTATCTGTAAAGTGTCTTCTTAGGGCTGGCTCACAGCTGGTGCTCTCATTAGTGTCACGAGCAGTGGCTGAGTGGAGATCCTGGTCCCATTCCTAGTTCAGCTAACAACCAACCCTTCCATCCTTTCTGCCCACCAGATTCCCTGGGCAAAGTATTCAATAGTAATGCAGCAGGATCTGTCAAATTTGGGTCTGCCTTCCCTCTTGGGTCAGATCATACTTTTACGCCTTAACTTATTAATTAAGTAGTTTATTTATTTATTTAGTATTTTGGTTCCTTTTCCCTCAGACCATACTTGAGTCTTTTAAATCCCAGTGTGACTGAAATTTCAGAACAGCAAGAGCAGAGGCTAAGGGTTTCACTGCCCTATATTCCTTACTAGTTGCAACAGTTAGATTGCATCAGCTTTTATCAGCCAGTTTCCTGCCCTCTGCCCTGAGGAGGAGGATGCAATTAGTAGGAAGGGTCCTGCCCCAGAGCCCACATTTCTCTCAGATGGGGGTGTGGGGTTTGGGGGGTGGACAGCACAGAGGTGTTTCTTGCTGCCTACAACTGAGTTCCAACGGGATGTGCTGGGCTGTACTCCATCACCTAGGAGACCTTTGTGGATACTTCCTGCAGTTTTAGAACTGTGGGTCCAGGGTAACATATAATCACAGAGATAGAAAAGGGACAAGTTTTTCCCAGATCTGTTTGTAACTTTGCCTAGGATAGAAATTGTGTTGAAATTCAAATTGTGTTGAAATTACAAAGAGACAAGTTTCTCCCTGATCAACATGCATCAAAAATAGCAAGCAGGAAGCAGGAAGCCTCCACACAGGACAGAGGGGCCTGCAGGGTGCAGCAGGTACCACCACCTCAGTGGGTCATCACTGGCCATGCCCAACTGTTCCTGGAGAAGGAAAAGACATTTTACACGTGTGGATGCTAAGGCTCAGCATGTTCTTGCTGTGGTTGCCCAGCTAGAAATTGGCAGAAACAGCTCTTGGCATGTAGGGCTGAGGCAGCTTCCTTCCCACTGCAGGGGGAGGTGTTCCTTTAGACCAGAGAGCTCCTACACTCCCTTCCCTACCCCATCTCTACAGGAGTGGGTAGCAGGGCCTGCCAGCAGCAAGGGCTGGTCTGTGTGTTTCCTCTGGTACAGAGCATAACTGAGGCTGAACTGTGCATGGCCCACAGGTGTCAGGCATCACAAAAAGCTGGGTCTGTCTGAGGTCATTTCCATGCACTGGGTCAGTGCTGAGTCTGAGAAACCCTCATGCTCTGTTGCAGCTGGCCAGGTTGGGTCATGAGGTTCCTTCACTGGGAAGTCTTCAAGGATAACCATGTCACTCCCTGGCTGGGGGCCAGGCTGTCTCAGCAAAATCTGGGCCAAAGGCAAACCAGCTCATTTCTATTCTTGGAAAAACAAATCGTAGCTTTTAGTCCTGTTCCTTGGTAACCACAGGAGGCAGGTGAAAATGTCTCTGTTGGAAGGCTGGACAATCCTCCACAGATTCCCAAGATGAGAGACACTAGTCAACGTCTCGGGTGGTAATGCTCCTCAAGGCCAAGGGTCTAGAAACTCCATCACGTTTGCCCTCTTAGAGTCAAGTGATCCAGGGCTGACCCAGGCTCCACACTTAAATTATTGTGTGACCACAGGCAAGGTCACAATCTCTCCGTTTCTTCATTTAAAAAATAAGATGGGACCGGGGGTGGTGGGGGGAGGATGGTTAGCTTAACTCACTTCTGTTGTTTCTTTCAGATCTTAACTCTTTAATGTAAAATGTTTACTTTAAAGCACATCTCAAATATTGAGGTACAATAACAATAAATTGCATCTTATAATTTTGCTTATTCTTTGGGGTCATTGTCCCTTAAATAGACTCCCTCAGGTATGGAAAAATAATAAACCAGCTGTATTTTTGAGTATGCCACTTTCCCAGACCACTGGGAGATTGTGTTCTGAAAAACTCTTCAGTTACATAACTCCTGTTTCTGCTTAAACTTTCTATTTTCTTGTCCATTTGTAATTTAAATTTTATTATGGGAAATTTGAAACATATGCGAAAGAATTTTATAATGAACTGCCAAGGGCCCATCAACCAGTTTCAGCAATTATCCGCATTTTGTCAATCTGGTTTCATCTCCCCCAACCCCCGCCTGCCGTTTCCTGCTCCCTGTATGTTTTTGGCAGAAGGGGATTCTGGAATATTTTTAAGCAGATCTCAGACTTCATATCTTTTTACTGTTAGGGACTTTACTTTGTGTATCTAACAGAGAATGCCCTTCTTTTTTTGTAAAATATAACTACAGTGTCATCATTGTATACAGGCAGGTTGTAAGAGGCAACACCTGTAGCAGTGATACAGGGGTCTTTGAATTGGTAGTGAATTCACAGTGGAAAGTCCTTTCCTCCAGAAAGAGTGGTAGAATTCACTGAAAAGCATCTTGGGGTTTGAGCGGCACTTGCCCCACCCCTTAGGAGACTTTCAGAAAGCAAATATAGGCAAGGTCTTTCCAGAGTGATGAATGTAACTAGTGTTTACTTAGCACCTACTATGTACATCTCCATATGCATCATCTCCTGCAACCTTTACACCAAAGCTGAGAAGTGGAAACCAAGGCTCTAGGAGGAGCTTCCCAAATATTACTTTCTGATTGATCAATATTAGAATATCACATTAACCTGGCTCCATGCCAAAACAATAGGTGATACCTGTTTTGCATCAGCGTACAAGGCTATTTGGTTTGTACCTTAATCTAACCTGATGTTTAACTGCTGTAGAAACAATAACTAGTTCATATTTTGAGGTTCCCTGGCAAATAGTTAAATGAGGATAATAATATTGTAGGCAGAGGGAGCATGAAAATGCCTTCCCCTTCCCAGACCAGGCTAAGAGATGCCACTCAGTTTTCTTCCCCTCTCTCTAGTACCCTTTCCCCAAATGGATAGAATGCAAATCTTAGTGCTTATAAATCACTCATTGTGGTTAGAGGACATTTGCAGGTTTGTGCTTGAAAGGTTTGAATTTTTGCTTTGGGAACCTGTAACCTTTTATTCAGTAAGGAGCATCTATTTAGCAAAATGGAGTGTGCTTCGTTAAACATGGTTGGCAGTGGGAAGAGGCTCCTTGAAGTATTCTGGAAGGGGAAAAAAAGGAACGGAGGTGACTAAGAGAAAGACAAAAAGGAAGAAAGTGAGGGAAGGAATAAAAACAAAAGAACCTTCATAAGTCCCAGATTGATTTTTTGACCCAGTTTGAGACGAACTCTGGTAACTTACATTGTTTGTGTTTAAAATGTCCTGCAGACCCAAAGGAATGGGCAGATCTCTAAGCACTTCCCTTGGTAATGAGACCATTCCAGCAGGTTTACTGTGAAGCTACTGAAGCTTAAGCTTCAGGGCCTCTTCCTTGCACTGACCCCTCCCAGAACCTTGGGAGAGGCACTAGAAATGTCCTGTGCTCATGTGTTTAAGTGTCAAACCACACAAAACCCAGATCCATCCCTGCTTCAGGAATTGAATTCTCAAGAGAATAATGTGCCCATAACCATATCTTGGTAAGTTCCAGACTTCCCTAGTAGTGGAACTTCCCTTTCTTCCTTTAAATTCGCAAGGATTTAACCTAATTTGTGTTTCATTTGTGCAGATGAAATTATGCAGCAGGAAATCAGGCCCTTGGTGGCAGTGGATATAATTGAACAACTTCACAGACAATTTGCCATTCTTTCAGGTAAGGGGCAACTTCATTTGCATTTCTAGATTTTGTTGGGAGGTCTTGCTGGGAGGGCCCAGCCTCTTGAACTTGATTAACATTATGCTCAAGTCTCAGTCATCCCTTAAGCCTCACCCAGGACTAGAATGAACTGAGGAATATTGAGCAGGAGGAGGGTGGCATCTCATAGATGTTACTTCTTTTGCTGTTGGGTGAAATTTGATCTTTCCCAAGGGAGTACATTTCTTTGAGGTTGTAAAGAACAGAGCTGAAAAGATTTTGAGGAAGGAAAAAGAAATAACTACTGGGCTTCCCTGGTGGCGCAGTGGTTGAGAGTCCGCCTGCCGGTGCAGGGGACACGGGTTCGTGCCCCTGTCCGGGAAGATCCCACATGCCGCGGAGCAGCTAGGCCCGTGAGCCATGGCCGCTGAGCCTGCGTGTCCGGAGCCTGTGCTCCGCAACGGGAGAGGCCACAACAGTGAGAGGTCCGTGTACCGCAAAAAAAAAGAAATAACTACTGACATTAGCCGTCACCATGATGTTCTTCCAATATTCTTGTTGGATGTTCTACCAAGATCCAACCTTAAGAGAGTCTTGGTTTTAAAGGCTTATGAACAGTGCTGAGGTTATTTGTTCTCTGAGAGATTTGTCTTTTACTCTTAGCTCTTATGGATCTAATTTTTTTTAAAAGCTCCGTAAAATACAGGGTTCTCATTTTAAAAATTTCTGCCTGTATTGCTAATGCTTAGAACAGAGGCCGGAACATAATACATGCTGAGGTTGAAATTATCCAAGTCCTCCTGCTTTGTCCTGTGAGGCTCCCCACATCCCCAATCTAGGCACCACTGTCTTGACCCTGGTGGGAGTGCCTAGCTAGCCTCCTGCAGGTGAAGTGTCATAGCTTCCCACAGTGAACCTAGGATAGTGCACAACAAAAGGCAGCATGGGAAACTGTCTCTGGGTTTCTGGCAACTGCTGCTATGGCCCTATGTCACAGAAGGCCCAAGACCAGCATGCATTAAGGTCTGGAATGGATAATGGGGTGGGTTGGGTGGATTCCTATAGTCTTACACCAAAACTCTAATGCCTCAACTCGGAACATGATTCTGTTATATAAGATTGCACAATGACTCATCTGGGGGAGAAATCCATTGACTGATTGATACATTTAAATATCCAAAGTTATCTCTTTGAGTAATATTGAGGCATTTCTTTCTATGCTTATTTCTTAGAGGCAGTATAGTGAAAATCATAAACTGGTGCCAGACAGCCCTAGATATGGGTTTAGATTCTGCTATTGACTAGCTGTATCATGTTGGGTAATTTACTTGTCTAAGCTTCACTTTCCTCACTTGTGTAATGAATGGGATCATCATAATTTTGAGGATTAAAGACATAATGTATGAAAAGTGCTTAGTATTGCAACTGCCAACTAAATGTTTGCTCTTTTTTCCTGATATATTTCAATCCATAAAAATGTTTATTTTAATCCATAAAAATGAACCATCTAGGTTCTTATTTCAACATAGTTTGTTTTTTAAAATATATAACTGAAAAATAATTTTCAGTATGACAGCGTTTTTATAAGGGACCAAAACCATACAGTGAATACAGTGTATAATGCCACAATTAAGTCAGGAATAGAGGTAATTGTCACTCTTTAATGCAGAACATAGAACTGAAAACTCACACTGGACCAAGAGGACACCTCTGCTTTAGGAAAGGCAGTTTGTGGCAAAGACAGTCCTTTCATTCCTGAGCTTCTTTTGTCAGCTTGTTGCCTCAAGTTTGACCTTCTTATGAGAGAGAAGCATGGATTAGCTGTGATAGCATTTGCAACACTACAAGTCAGGAATATTATCAGCAGTCATGGGGTTCTCCGAGTCAGCACTTTTTTGGAATCAGCAGTCCAGCTTTTCATGTTTAACTGTCCCTCTTCACCTGGCAGAGGCAGCAAATGTCAGCAACAAGGCTATCGTGGGGGCCTGTGTAGTTGTAGTTGTAAAACAGAAATCTCTGCAATTAGGTCTTTTCCCATGGCTGTGGCAGTCCAGCTGTGGCATCTGCTCTGAGTCACAGCAGTTTTCCTTGTCCTGATTCAGACAAGCAAGGTGAAGATGTTCCAGCTGCAGACTTTTCTATAGATTTCGCTGAGATCTGGAGAGAGCTAGAGACCCCATCAGCCAGGCATGCTGGGAAAGAGAGGATGGAACCTTTTTCTCAGTGAAGCCCCAGGTGCCTGGCCTGCTGTGTTTTGTGAGTGTGCTCCCCTGGCTGGTGGAAGAACAGGGCTCATTGCATGATGCCTGACCCAGATTTGTGGCCAGATGGTTTGAAGCCTCTGGATGGCGAGGCCAGTGAGCAGGGCCATCAGCAGGGATTGGATAGTGACCAGGGCTAGGGTATCTGGTGGCTCTGACCTTGGAAGACAACTTGCATGTTCCCAGTGAACTTGGGATATTTCTAAGTTCATGGCTTAGCTAGGGAACGAGAGAATATAATCAGGTTAGTGTGATGAAAACACTCTAGGCTTTGGACTCAGACCATCTAGGTTCATATTTCAACACAATTAGTAGGTTGCTCTGAACAGCGTTTCTCATCTGTAAAGTGGGTTGTTTTAAGGATAGTGCTTAGCATAGTATCTGGCTACAAGAGAACTTAGCCTATAGGACATGTCTGTTTGTTTTTTAAAGTATATAACGAGGTTTGGAGGTAAAAATTCTTTGTATTTGATGAGTGGCTCAACGACATTTAGGCTGGCATCTTTGTGATTCTCTTGATGTTTCTCTTGTTTTTAAAGTCTTGACCCCAATATGGTTACTACAGCTCCAGACATCAAGTCTGTGTCCAAAGCAGGAAGAAGGAACAGGAGCAGTGATGGTTTCTTCTGTTCCTTTTTCCAAGAGAGCAAATGACTTTCCTAGAAGTTCTTGGTAGACTTCTGCTTATGTCTCATTCCAGAACTATGTGATGTAGCCATTCCTAGCAGCCAGGGAGTCTGAGAAGGCAAACGTTTAGCTTTTTAACCACCACAGTAGAAGGTGGTCAGGGAAGAGGGAGATTGGGAATAAATTAGCCATTTACCAGTGTCTGCCATAATGCCTTTCCTTTAATTATGAGGAATTATCCTTTTATTTTTCTTCTAATGGTTATTTTCCCTCTTGGAATTACTGCCTGAATTTCTCTCTCTTTCTGTCTCTCTCTCTGTCTCTGACTCTGTCTCTCTCAACACCTTTAATCCTTTTAGAAATAATTAATAATGAAGGCATGAAGTACTCTTAGGCTTGTGGAGCCTGACATCTGCCGGCATTTGCACAACAATGGAGCCCAGGTTTGGTAGAGGTGGAGCTCCTGGGGGCAAGAGGGAAGTTCTCACCTGAAACAATGGAGAATGTCAAACCAAGGAAGTGAGCAGAGTTAAAACCGGTATCTAAGTCAGAGATGACAGACTTGAGCTCACCTCCTCTCACGAAAACACCAAAATCAGAGCTAACCGCTGAACAACCATCAACAGAAAAGACTGGAACCTGCTAAGTGAGGGATGGAGCTAGTAACTTGGCACCTGGGAAATGAGAACCATTGCTAGAAAGTCTAGAGCAGTGCTGTTTAATAGAAATATAATGTGACCCACATATGTACTTTTTTTTTTTTTTTTTTTTTTTT
>NW_006796752.1:2604720-2614694 GCF_000442215.2 Lipotes vexillifer | reverse complement strand
GTGGGCCTCTCACTGTTGTGGCCTCTCCCGTTGCAGAGCACAGGCTCCGGACGCACAGGCTCAGCGGCCATGGCTCACGGGCCCAGCCGCTCCGCGGCATGTGGGATCTTCCCGGACCAGGGCACGAACCCGTGTCCCCTGCATCGGCAGGCGGACTCTCAACCACTGCGCCACCAGGGAAGCCCCCACATATGTACTTTTAAATTTTGTGGTAACCATATTAAGAAGGCAAAAAGGAACACAGGAAATTAATTTTATTTATTTAATTTTTTTGAGCATTAAACATTTATTTAATGTTTTCAAAATTATTTAATTACATTAGGAAAGAATAAGTAGGATAAAGAGGCATTATAGAAAAATTAAAGTGGGATTATAGAATGCATCATTATATGCACATATAATGAAAAATTACTGGACATATATAACATATACCCAAGCATTAGCAGAAGTTATCTATGGCCAGTTTATATCGTTCCTTACTCATTTCCATATTTAGTTTTCTTCACAATAATAATTTTAATCCCTTTTAAAATAATAGCAGGAGGAAGCACTCTCTGAAGGCTTACACACTTCAATAATGTGCTTTTTAGGTTAGGCTGATGTCAGTTACAACAAATTCCCAGCCCCCTGACTCATTATTCTTTTATTTATTTATCTTTTTTAGGAAAACAATTTTAATAATTTTATTTGACCCAGTATAGCTAAAATATTGTTCCAACATATGATCAGTATTCAAAATTATTAATGAGGTATTTTACTTTTTTGTACTAAGTCTTAGATATCTGTTGATAGTTTGTATTTTCCACTTACAGCACACCTCAGTTTGGACTGGTCACGTCAAGGGCTCAGCAGCCACATGTGTCTAGTGGCAGTGCAGGCTACAGAAATGATTCTCGGTCACATTGGACCAAATGCCTCTTTTTTTAAAATAAATTTATTTATTTATTTTTGGCTGCATTGGGTCTTTGTTGCTGTGCGGGCTTTCTCTAGTTGTGACTAGCGGGGGCTACTCTTTGTTGCGGTGCGCAGGCTTCTCATTGCGGTAGCTTCTTTTGTTGCTGAGCATGAGCTCTAGGTGCGCTTGGGCAGTAGTTGTGGCACATGGGCTTCAGTAGTTGTGGCTCATGGGCTCTAGAGCGCAGGCTCAGTAGTTGTGGCGCATGGGCTTAGTTGCTCCGCAGCATGTGGTATCTTCCTGGACCAGGGAGCGAACCTGTGTCCCCTGCATTGGCAGGCGGATTCTTAACCACTGTGCCACCAGGGAAGTCCCAAATGCCTCTTTTTTTATAACAAATAATTTGTATTGCCCCTCACCATCCTGAAATTAAATGTATAGATACTGTAGTAATCTGCATTAGTTAGTGTGGGATAAAGAGCTATAACAAATAGACTCCAAAGTGTATGTATAGTGGCTCAAATGAACACAGTAGAAATTTAGTTCTTACTCTTGAAACAGTCCAGCATGTATGTTCAGCATGTATGTATGGTCAGCAGACAGCTTTTCTTCACGTTCATGAATGAAGCCTCCTTTCACTTTGTGACTCTTACTGATATTATCCATTTTGTGTCTTTCTTATTAGCTGCATCCAGGAAGCAGACAGGGAAAGGCAGCATACCACTTCTTAAAAGCCTCGGCTCAGTAAGAGTATGCACCACATTCCATTGACTTGAACCCAGCTCAGTCATGTGGATATACTTAACTGCAAAGGAAGCTGGGAAATGTAGTTTAGCTGTGTGCCCAGAGGGTGAACAGCCAACCCCTACTTATTTATGCATGTACTTAAAAAAAATTAAATGTAAAGGAGAGTTGTAATGTGAAGGAGAAAGAAAAGGAAACAATGGTAAAATAATATGTATTTCAATATGTATTTCCAGCTATTCTAGAAAAAATAATGAAGTAGTCAGGTGCTTGCCCCTGTACATGGAGTCACCATGAATGTAGCAGGTGCAAATGCTGGGATATGGTATGGGTGACCAGACATCCTGAGTGGCCTTACTGTAGTAGTTTTCTAAAATAGTAAACAGTTGTTGACAAAGTTCTGAACAAGGTGGTAAAGTATTATCTTGCGTCAATTTATAGGGTTGTTGCAATTTCTGGAAAATTCAGTATATTTTGAAACCCTGTAAAAATATTTTATGATTTATGACAGCATGGGTGGACCTTGAGGGCATTATGCTACGGGAAATAAGTCAGACGGAGAAAGATGAATACTTTATGATCTTACCTAGATGTGGAACCTAAAAACTGAGCTCATAGGAGCAGAGAACAGGTTGGTGGTTATCAAAGGTGGGTGTGGAGTGGGGAAAATGGGTAAAGGTGGTTAAAAGGTACAAACTTCCAGATATAAATTAAATAAGTTCTGGGGATATAATGTATAGCATGGTGACTGTAGTTAATAATACTGTATATTTGAAAATTGCCAAGAGAGTAGATCTTAAAAGTTTTCACCACAAGAAAAAAAATTGTAACTATGTGAGGTGATGGATGTTAATAATTAAAATCAATTTTGTACACCTTAGACCAATACAATGTTGTATGTCAATTATATCTCAATAAAACTGGAAAAATATTTTTAAACACTTTATGATTATGTGTAAAAGAAAGAGTCTAGGATCAGATATATAAATGTATTTTTTAACTTACTGAGTTTCTGGTAAGACATTCAGAAATCAAACAAGATGTGAGACAATTCTTTATTACATAGGTCAGATTATTTAGTATCCCAGGCCCTGAGATTTCCCAGGTGCCTCCCAGTGAGTGGTGCTCCCATTTTCCCAGCTAAAGTCAGTTCTTTTGGGGAAGAGAAAGGGAAAATAGACACTGGGAGGCAAATAGCAGTAACCACTTCACTCTCTCTCCCACTGTTGCTCTTCACCATCTTCCTATAGGATTTCCCAATGTTCCAAATTCTCCTCTAAATGATGCAAGTCTTTATGCCAGCCAACACCCAGATCCTTATGGGAATGGTCTTATGTACCCCAAGCACTTGCTAGTGTTTTCTGAAGTAAAGCTAGCATTTAATGTATAGGTAGAAATAATACCAGGAGGAGTGATGTTTATTTTATTAAGTCACCATTGTACAATACTTAGTTCCAAGGAGTCTGGTTTTCTTTACCTTCCTTGAATAGGGCTTCTTTGCACACTCTCTTCCTTTTGCATTTCCACGTTTCCTCGCAAGGTGGCACTGAATGCCTTGTTGTGGATGGAGGCTCAGCTTTGTTTCCTTGGTGCTTCTGTCTCTAAGACTAACAGACTAAAGTTCAACAGCACGTGGTGTCCCCAGTTAACCTCGGGCCTCTCTGGTGTTCAGTATCAGTATTAACCAAGATACGGGAAAACTCTACCCATCTTTCTCCATTTAGGCATCAATACCTTTCATTATAGTTAATGAAAAGGTTAAATCATGAAATGGTATAATCATATCCTTATGAATATTTTACAGTGTTTTGGTTCCTTGAAATATTTTAGCCATTCTCTTGGGAAATATTGTTTGTACAATTAGTACAGTGTTACAATGCATCTAAATTTAGCCTTACCGAGATGTAACTTTTCTTAATTCACATTTCTCTGAAGCTTCCTATGATTGTGAAACTAGAAAGAGGAATAATATTTATTAGTTGAAAACTGATAGTATCCTGATCTAAATTGTTTTCAGTCAACTTAACGAGGCAACTCAATCTTGTCAAACAACTAATCTGCAGGTATTCTTTTTTTAAATTTAAAATAAGTATACAGGATTTAAGAGGCATTTCCTGGAGAAGAATGAATGGTCATCCAGACAAATATCACAGTGATTGGTCTCTGAAAGCCCAAGACTCACATTAACAATACTTATAAGAGACTTGTGTAGAAAAACCACAATGCTGACTTACTCTTTACATGATACAAATATTCATGTTTGCTCAGTAGCGTGTTCTCTCCCTTGAAACAAATTTACATGGAACAGCAGAGTATAAGCAGAAGACACCAGGTGTGGACTCAGAGCAGCAGAGTGGATTGGATGATCCTAATGGCGGTGTCATCAGGTAGACTGGAGACATGGCCTGGATACCCGAGGTTGTGGGCCAGGACCCTCTCTCCTTAGGATAGCTGCCTGCCTTTGCTTCTCTGAGTCTCCCTTTTCCATAGTTTCTTCATTGATCCCACACCCTCAGTAATCATGCAGTCCTCATTAAACCACGCCCTGCACTGATGCCTCTTTCATTAGATATGTGGAATACGTGCGGTCATTTGTAGTTAACTTCACTTGGGAGCCGTGTTCCACTGAAAGTAGCCTCCCTCCACGGGCATAGCCTGGAAGGTGCTCCCAGCACTTCAGCTCATGTCCCTCTGCCTAGGGTACAAGTGCTCCAACTTTCTTAGTCCTCGGTGCCTTAGCAGCTCAGTCATTTTTTCACAGCCCTTTTTGGCCAAAAGCAATACGTAACAGTCAAAACAACTTAAGTCTGTATGTCCTGACAACTTAGTAGCTGTTTGAAAAAATAAATACACACAGTTGAAAGGAAAAGTAATATTTAACTTTCATTCTTAGAGAACCACAATTATCTCAAACCTTGGAATCAGTCTAGATATCACCGCCTGCATTTCCTGTTCCACATTGATTTTCATACTGCACTTGCTGGTTTTTTTTAATTTAAAAATTTTTAATTTATTTTTTATTTATTTATTTTTGGCTGCATTGGGTCTTCGTTTCTGCGCGTGGGCTTTCTATAGTTGTGGCGAGCGGGGGCTACTCTTTGTTGCTGTGCGCAGGCTTCTCATTGTGGTGGCTTCTCATTGTGGAGCATGGGCTCTAGGCGCTCAGGCTTCAGTAGTTGTAGCACGCGGGCTCAGTAGCTGTGGCTCACGGGATCTAGAGTACAGGCTCAGTAGTTGTGGCGGACAGGCTTAGTTGCTCTGTGGCATGTGGGATCTTCCCGGACCAGGGCTCGAACCCATGTCCCCTGCATTGGCAGGTGGATTCTTAACCACTGTGCCACCAGGGAAGCCCTGCACTTGCTTTTTATCCCAGCAGCCACCAAACCCCCAACTTCCCAAAGATGCAATGCCATTCAAAAGAATACCGCAGTTTAATATTGAAATTCTGAACTACCTCAAGCTAGTAGCAAGCAAGTCATCTGATAGATGCCAATTATTGCTGTTTCCCCCCCAAATTTAAAATATTCATGGTGGTTTTGTGAGTTCACTGTGGTTCCTTGTTTGGGAACCATGGGGCTGGAACATAGTCATGTGGGTACATCTAGGGGCAAAGAGATTGAGAAATATAATCTGTTTAATTTAATCTGGTGGCCTCTGCTCCAATGACTTAAATATTTGAATATTAATTTTACACTTTTGTTCTCACAGGGATGTCTTATATTCCCTTGTAAGAGTTACTGAAGGGCAGCTGATTATTGCTTCCTTGCAAGAATAATAACTGTAATAATGGTTACCATTTATTGAGCACTTATATAATAATAAACACTCTGCTAAAGTGCTTTTCATATATGTTCTCACTTAATCCTCACAGTACCTTTTGAGGTAGGTACAGGTAATATGCCTATGACATAGATACATATGTATATATAAGGAAACTTGTATTTAAGTGTCTTGCTTAAAATCACATAGAGATTAAGTGGTAAAGCAGAATTTGAACAAGCCTGTCTGATTTTAGAGCCAACTCTCTCTCTCTCTGTTTTGTTTTTTTTTTTTTTTGGCCATGCCGCGCTGCCTGCAGGATCTTAGTTCCCTGACCAGGGACTGAACCTTTGTCCCCTGCAGTGGAAGTGCAGAGTCCTAACCACTGGACCGCCAGGGAATTCCTTAGAGCCAGCTCTCTTAACCACCATGCTCTTTCACCTTTGATATTGACTAACTACAAAAATAAAGAGCAATATTATGTATTTGTGTTGGCATTATTTACTATCCTGCCTATGCTAAAAATATTTAAATCAGTGTTATCTTTTATACAGTAACTATCTTCAGAGGATTCAAAAATTGAATTCTCACAACACCCCTGAGCAAGCATGAAAGAGAGAGACTTGTTCCAAATAGTTCAGTGTCAACCTTCCCGCATTCTGCTCTGAAATAATATAGACAGAAAAGGGGGTGACCAATGCACATCTCGATATTAATTGAAGTCCCTTACCTGCAGAGGTGTGATGTGAAACATTTTGCTGACATCTTGACCACCTGTTTTTGTTGCAGGAGGCCGAGGGAAAGATGGTGCCCCCATCATCACTTTTCCAGAGTTTGTGGGGTTTAAACACATCCCAGATGAGGACTTTCTGAATGTCATTACCTACCTCACCAGTGTCCCCAGGTGAGCTGAACACAGTACTCTGCTGCCTTCCTTGTCACTGGCTTTGTCCTGAATTTCCCATGTGGAAGGGCTGGGGTGAGATGGAATCTTCCCTGAGCAGAGCTCACACTGGCATATAACTTAACCAGTTTTGCTTATCCATCAGTCACAAACAAGGGACGTGGAAAGAGACTAGAAAACAAAGTTACACGATTATCGGTTTTGCTTATGGTGTGCACATACGCAGTACTTAATAAACATTGTTGAGTGAATGAAAAATTGATTGAATCGCTAATGCTGCTCTTATTCCTTCAGGTTCATTGCTCTAGATTAAGGTGATTCTGGCTTCCTGGGGCCTGTCGTCTCAGACACCTGGCTGCTGCTCAGGGAGGTCAAGCCATGTTAGGAGTTATTTAATTTATCTCCCTCAAATAAGGAATTCAGGAGTAGATTTTATAGTTGTCATTGTCAGATGAAGAAACTAAGTCACAGAGCAAGGAAACTAAAAGTCCAGGAATAAAAACTGTGCCTAAAGCTGAGACCAAAACAGAGATGTTTTTGGGCATCTGCTACTTCCAGCTCTCTGGCCCAGGTCTCATATATTTATGCCACTTAAGTCAATAAATAGCCAGATCTCCAAGGGATGGAATGTGGTACAGAGTTCATATTGATGACAAACATTTTATAGGCATAGATGGAGCTGGGCGTGGGGTCCAAACCCAATTCTCCCAGAAAGCAGACTTGGCCAGGAAGGGCCCTACCCTCCATGGGTCTGTATTGCTTAGGATACTGGCTGTTTCTTAACTGCTTTGTGGTTAGGAGTCTACACAACAGCCAGGGGTGTGCTGTTTTGCTTGCTTTCCATCTGCCTTATATGATTTAGAGGTAAACACCAGCTCTGTGATTGAAAGGCCACCTGGAGTCTGATCCCACCTGCAGAGATTCGGAAGTTGATTAGTTTGCTTTAACCAAACCCACTCTTTTTTGGTTTTTTGTTTTTATTTTTTTTTACCCTTCTTACTTCTTCTTCAGAGAAAGCTATGGATTTATTTTTAATGTACTATTTCAAAATTCATTACTTACATTTCACCATTTCCCCTGTTCTCTGCCTCTGATCCGGGAATATTGTATGTATTATGCAGACACAAGAGGATTTGGGCTTTGTTGGTTTGAGGGAAGGATGCTGTATATCTCTGGGTTTTGCTTACATGGTTCTGTCTACAGGAACGCCTTTGCCACCCTTCTAGGCCTGGCTAATTCCTGCACAATCATCAGCCCCTTAGTCTGATCTCATTTCTTCAAGGAAACTTGCCCTGACCCCAGTTCTGCTCTCACAGACTCTTTATTTCCACAGAACCCTGAGTGTACCCCTTGTATAATGCCACAGTACGGAAATTATTTCTGCTTCTTCCATTAGACTGTGAACTAGTGAAGAGTAGGGGCCAATGCTTTTTTCCCCCCTTATTTTCTTTTTTTTAATTCCTAGCCCAGCACATAGTAGGTTCTCAAGAAGTGATGTTGGTGGAATTTCCAGTTCTGATATAATTCATCTCAATCAAAGCGTATTTGTTATAGGGTGAGAAGCAGGACGCTGCCAGAGAGAGGGGATCCCCACTCCTCACTCCTGCCTTTTCCTCCCAGGGTTATAGGGAGTTGAACTTGGTCTCCCTCTTTGGCTCAATTGCCTACCAAAACATTGACCTGTCCTTCTGTGAGGAGCAGCAAGGAAGAGGGTGAGCAGGGAGGTGGGTAATGGGTGGAAGTGCCTTCTCCTCATTCTCATTATATTTGTTTTAAACTCACTGTCTAATTTTACTGAATCCCCGGATGCAGTCATGTGCTAAATGAAAAGTGTCATTTTCATCTTGTCCTTGCAGCCTTTTCTGGACTGGACATTGAGTGCCATGTGACCCAGTGTAGAGAGAAGCATCAAGGGGTAGAAACCCTATCTCACAGGCAAAAAAGATAAGAAAAATCAAGAGGCTACTGTTTAGGCCTGTTTTCCCTTTTCTGCTCTATGCTTCTTGTATAATTTCTTGTGAACTAGGGAGTATTTTCCTTTCCTAGAATGCAGTTTGTCTCTTGAGAAAGAGTAGTTGTCTGACCAGTTATTCCTCTTTCCTCTTCCTGGCATTTGCTCCTGCCTGCTCACTGCCCCACCCCTTGTTACTTTGAACATAAAACAGAGACAACAGGTAAGAAGGTCTGAAAGGAGAATTTGACCTAAACTTTGCTTCCCAGTTTGCATTTCAGTTTCCAAAGAATGAAACCACTCCTGTTCCTTTTATGATTCCTATTCATCACAATTTGCATCTTCCTAAATGTTACAGTGGTTACCTGGCACCAGAGCTTTTCCCAGATTGCACAATGTTTTATAGGCAGGTGGAATGACCTACAACAACAAGGAAGAATTGACACACTAGAAGAGGAGAATGGCAGGATACTCAGGGCAGGGAAAGGAAAGCTCGATGCCTGAAATGAATAAGGATCTCTCATTGTGGCTGGGTTGGGTGAGTGCCGTAAGGCTTCCCACAGTAGCTCATTTTTTATCAGATCTTTGCTGAGTGCCATCAGTGTGTAGGGAGCTAGGTTAGGTGCCATAAAGGACCAAAAAGACCATAAGGCAATATCTTGGATCTCAAGAGATTCATCACAGGACTCTGTTGTCATGATATTTTGTGAAATATGCAAAGAAACTGCTATAGGAGCTCAGAAGAGAGAAAAGTCACTTCAGACAGGAAAAAACAAGGACAGCTTCAAGAATGAAGTGGGCTTAAAGGATGGATAAGATTTCCACAGGTAGATCAGAGAGAGACATTTCAGAGAGAGAGAGAGAGAGAACGGGATGGTGTTTAAGAGCTTTGGACACAGGCCAAACTGGATTGAAATCCAGATTCTATGCTCCCCAGCTGTGTCTGGAGCAAATGACTTGGCTTCTATTTCCAACCCCCACTCCACTGCTGGATTTTGAAGTTTTAAATAGAGCTTGTTTGGAGAATTACAGACTATCCACGTTGCCCAGAGCAGAGTGAAAATCCTTTTCAGATAGTAGTGAGAAATGAGACCTGGATAGACAGTGGGGAAGGCGTTTTCCATCAAGTTAAGGAGTTTACACACAGTGAGCAGGACCAGGCTGTTGGAGGTTCTGAGGAGGAAGATGGCAACCAGATGAATTTGGTGGTGGTGTGTAGGATGGATCACAGGTAGTGGGGGAAAGGGAGCAGGGAGACCAATTAAGGGCTTCTGCCCCGGGATAGGTGCAAAGTGAGGAGGGAGTGAGCTGCATGATGGCAGGAGGACTGGACAGAAGGGGATGGACAGGAAGGACAGGCACTGAGGACTGGTGGTTGTGAGGGAAGAGGGAGAGTGAGGAACTAATGATGATCCTCAGCTTTAGGAATTGTGTTCACAGTCAGATCTTTTTGCTTTTACATGTCTGGGCACATGGAATTGAGATCTCATTTGAAAGCTGTCTCCAGTGGCTACAGGCTGTAGCTGAGTGGCTTGAAAAGGCATTAGTGAAATATTCTGAGCCACAGAGATGGCCAACTATTTTTAAATCACAGTTGTTTTCCGAAAAATCAATATTTGTGTAACTAAGCATGCTTTTTTTTTTTTTTTTTTTTTTTTTAACATCTTTATTGGGGTATAATTGCTTTACAATGGTGTGTTAGTTTCTGCTTTATAACAGAG